>NC_052153.1:119684351-119849000 GCF_902713615.1 Scyliorhinus canicula | reverse complement strand
GTACAGACCTTCAGCTGCTGCCATTCACGCTCGTGAGCGGGGAGCCATCGGAAATCTGTGGTTTTGCGAATCAGGTCTCTGAGGGCCGTGGTGTGTGAGGCGAGATTCGGGATGAACTTCCCGAGGAAATTCACCATACCCAGGAACCGGAGGGCGTCTTCATGGACGTGATTACTGCAATCTTGTCCTCATCTGGACGCACCCCCTGGTGGTAGATGTGATCCCCCAGAAACTTGATACTTGACTGGCCGAAGAAGCATTTGGCCCTATTGAGGCGGAGGCCGTGTTTGTGGATGTGCCTGAAAACACGCTTAAGGAGGGCAATGTGTTCCTGCGGGGTGGTTGACCAGATAATAATGTCGTCGACATATACCCGGACGCTGTCGATACCCTCCATCTTCTGCTCCATGATCCGATGGAAAACTTTGGACGCAGAAATGATGCCGAATGGCAGAACCTGCCAAAGGGTGTGTTGAACGTAAACAGCTTCCTGCTTGACTCATCTAGTTGGATCTGCCAGAAACCCTTCGAGGCATCCAGTTTTGAGAATAGTTTGGTGTGGGCCATCTCAGGACTGTGAGCTCCTCATGTTTCGGAATCGGGTAGTGCTCCCGCATGATATTCTGATTCAGATCTTTAGGATCAATACAGATCCGCAGCTCGCCAGACGGTTTCTTGACACAGACCATGGAGCTTACCCAGTCTGTGGGTTCCGTGACCCTAGAGATGACTCCTTGGTCCTGGTGGTCCTGGAGCTGTTGCTTGAGGCGGTCCTTGAGGGGCGCTGTGACTCTGCGAGGTGCGTGAACGACAGGCGTGGCGTTGGGCTTGAGTAAGATTTTGTACGTGTAACGGAGTGTGGCCATGCCTTCGAAGACATCATGGTATTGCTGGATGATGGAGTCGAATTGCGCCCTGAAGTCTGTGTCAGAGGATGCAGACACATCGCTGGAAGAGAGAGAGAGTGTACTCTCTGCACTAAGTGGAGCAGCTTGCATGCCTGCGCACCAAGCAAGGAGGCTTTTGATGCAGCAACAATCTCAAACGGGAAAATGGCTGTGTGAGCACGATGTGTCACCTCAAGGTGGCAGGAGCTGCTGGCAGCGATGGCATTGCCATTGTAGTCCAGCAATTTACACGCGGATGGCAGGACAGCAGGCTGTACGCAGAACTTGCAAAAATCAGACGACGCAATGAGATTGGCAGAAGCGCCAGTGTGCAGGCGGAACCTGACAGGGGACTGGTTGACCGTAAGGGTGGCACACCACTCATCATCCTGGCTGACGCTGTGGACGCGGACAGGTTCAGTGCCACGCTTGGGGACATCCTGTTGGTAGTAACAACGCCGATTTGGAACAGGATCTGTTGGTCATCGCAGGCACAGTCGGAATCAAGGTCTGGAGTAGGTTCATTGATGGCAGGCTGGATAGCCCTGACGTCTCTGTGGGGCTGGGTGGACCTCCTAAAAACAGCAGGCAGGGAAGATCTGCACATTGTAGCGTAATGGCCTCGTTTGCCACACTGCAGGCAGCGTCGGGACTTCGCGGGATATTGCCGCTTTAAGTGGGCGGATCCGCAGTTGCCGCATGCCGGAGTGTCGGGACTTTCGTCGTGCCACCGCGCATGTGCGGGGTGATCCAGCGTGGTGTGCACCTGTACGAAGCGGTCCGTGACGCCAGCACGCTCGCTGCGTGTAAGCGCAGGACTCCGCGAAAAGCGCACGAAATGGCCGCCATCGTTCAGATCCAGAACCTGAAAAGATTTAATGATTTGGACCCGTTCTGCCTCGTAAGTGTCTTGCCGCGCCGTGTCAGTGGCCTCGATGCAGGAGTAGAGCGTGGAGTCATGTTCATGAAGTACACAGGTCTCAATGGCCATAGGGGAGAGTGAGGTGCTTTACTTTTAGTAGCTGCTGGTGCACAGGGCGCTCAGATTGAATACCAAAAACAATCTGGTCACGGAGCATGGAGTCAGAGGTGGACCCGTAGTTGCAGGACTGCGCAAGGACACAGAGGTGGGTAATAAAGGACTGGAAAGGCTCGTCCTTACCCTGAGGTCGCTGCTGAAACATGTATCACTCAAAACTTTCGTTGACCTCGATCACGCAGTGGCTGTCGAACTTTAGACTTACGGTCTTGAACTTCGATTTGTCCTCCCCCTCATCGAAGGTGAGTGAGTTGAAAATGTGGAGAGAGTGGTCTCCGGCTGTTAAGAGGAAGAGAGCAAACTTCCGTGCGTCCGAGGCAGCTTCCAGGTCCCTGGCTTCGAGGTACAGCTGGAAGCTGAAAAGTTTCAAGTTCGAGCCCAGATTCCCGGCAATGAGGAGAGGCGGCGGCGGGTGAACGGAGTCCATTCTGTAGGGTGGCGCGAGACTGGTGGAAGGCAGATCACTGAAAGGTAGGTCTCAGAAGTGCGAGCATCCCTCAACTTCTGGTACTATGAAGTGTGGCTAGTGTAGACTTGAGAGATGAACAGACACTTCCAACACTGATGAAGGTTCAACTCAATTTTATTAACTACTTCTAACTAACTAACACACGATGACTGTGGGTCACTAGAGACCTAAGCCTTGTCCGAACCAGTTGATTCTCTCAGCACATGATGTGAGTCTCTGCTGGGCTGGATGAGTTCTTGTTACACTGAGAGGCAGCACCCAGAATGAACGGGGAACTGTGGTGCCCTCTGCCTTTATAGTGTGTGTATTCTAACTGGTGATTGGCTGTGGTGTTTGTACATGTTGATTGGTCCCTGTGTGTGTCCATCAGTGTGTGTCTGCACCATGATATACTGGTGTATATTATGACAGGGAGGAGTTCAGGGCCGGGGATTTTCCATTTTTTTCACATTGGGGTGCCCTTTCCAATCCTTGAAAAGCCTACGTTGCTGGTGGGACTGGTTCATTCAGAGCTCATTCAGAGCCCACACCATCAGCGCAACATTGTGGGACCCTTGGATTTTTTGTGACAATGTGCCTGAAAATAAGACAGGCTAAGCCTGCAGTGCAGCTGGTGGGCTACCCATTGCTTTTCCCACCTGAGATGACACTGCCAAAAATTACTAAAAATTAGGTTCAATGTCTTTGTGAATATAAACCGTATTTAATGAGCATCAGTATGAAAAATGTTACAGAACAGAATAGGAAGTCGATTATGTGTGGTGGTATGGATATGAGCACTACCATTGGTGCAGAGCACTGGCTTCCCATTGGCTCTGGCTGGTCATGTGCCTTGTCAGATTGGTTGGGACTAGTCATGTGACTGCTCTCCAATTGGTCGAGAGGCAAGTAGGCCCCGCCTCCGAGGCGGGGTATAAGTACCCAGAGTTCCCGGCGGTCGGCCATTCTCTGTAGTCGACCACCGGGTTAACAACTAGCTGATTAAAGCCACAGTTCGGATTCTAAATGTGTCTTGAGTCGAATTGATGGTACATCAATTTAATCAGCTAGAATTTTGGAATGGAGCTTCGCATCAAGCCTGACTGCCTCCGCACCAGCCTGCATGCTGCAAATGCGTCTGCAATCTTTAAACACTGGCAGGCGTGTTTTAATAGCTACCTGACGACAGCAGCCGGCAAGCCCATCAAGGAGCAGAAACTCCACATCCTCCACTCATACGTGGGCACATCGGTCTACGCAATAATCGAGGACGAAGGCGACTTTGATGCGGCCATGTAGATTCTCAAAGGACACTTTCTCCAGCCGGTCAACGAAGTATACGCACGGCATCTCCAGACGACTAGACAACAGTTCCCTGGTGAGTCACTCGACGAGTTTTACCAGGCCCTCGCAGCTCTAGGGAGAACGTGCGCATGTCTCCAAGTTTCGCCGACGGGGCACATGGAACTTCTAATCAGAGACGCTTACGTTGCTGGCATGCAGTCTCCTTCTATCCGCCAACGATTGCTAGAGAAGAACGCCCTCAGCCTAGCTGAGGCACGAACTCTTGCAACCTCCCTGGAGGTTGCTGAGCTGAACGCCCGCGCATACGCCCCCGGCCCCGTTGCTATTTCTGCGACCTCTCAAAGCACCCCCGCCCGCGCTGCCCGGCCCGCTCCGCTCTGTGTAAGAGCTGCGGGAAGAAGGAACACTACGCGATAGTCTGCCAGACCAAGTCGGTCGCTGCTGTCCCGCGCAGCGACCGTGGATCGCCCCCCCCCCGGCCCCCCCCAGGGCCGCACGCCGCGCACCAACCTCTCCGGCCCGCCTCCCGGCTCCCGCAACGGCCCTACGGTCCTCCCGACCTGCGCCCCCAGCTGCCCCGACCGGCCCGCAGACGCCGCTGACACTGCCCCCAGCCACCACGAGGTTCCCATGGGCGCCGCCATCTTAGGCCCCGGACGCCATGTGCGGGCCATGGGCGCCGACATCTTGGGGCCCCGGCTCCATGTGCGGGTCCTGGGCGCCGCCATCTTGGGCCAACTCGGAAGGCCCTGCAAGCGACTACTCTGCCACTGAAGACGATCTGGAACTCTCACCATGGGCGAAATTCTCCGACCCCACGCAGGGTTGGAGAATCGGCCGGCGGCGGCGTTAATCCCGCTCCCGCTGGGTTTTTTATTCTCCGACCGGCCAAAAACCGGCGTTGTGCAAATCCCGCCGGCAGCCTCTGAGAACAGCTGGCGCCGGCGGGATTTCATTATATTTTTCTTTCACCAAATCTCCGGCCCGGATGGGCCGAAGTCCCGCCGACGTGGCCACGGGACACGTCGGCGAAAAACAGAGTAGCTTTAAAACGGCGTCAACCATTGATGATGGTTGACGCCGTTCAGTGACCTGGGGGCGAATGCGCGTGGGGTGGGTAGTGGCATTGGAGAGCGGTGGGGGGCGGAGGTGGAGGCATTGGGGAGTGATTGGGGAGCGGTGGGGGAGCGGTGGGGGGGCGGTGGGGGAGCGGTGGGGGGGTGGGGGGGGGGCGGTGGGGGAGCGGTGGGGGGCGGTGGGGGGGCGGTGGTGGAGGCATTGGAGAGCGGTGGGGGGGCGGTGGTGGAGGCATTGGAGAGCGGTGGGGGGCGGTGGTGGAGGCATTGGAGAGCGGTGGGGGGTGGTGGTGGAGGCGGTGGGGGGGACAGGGGGGTGGGGAGGGGGGTAGGGGTGGTGGGGAGGGGGGTAGGGGTGGGAGGGGGGTTTAGGGGTGTACGTGTGGGAGCGGAGGGGGCGGTAGGGGTGGGGAGGGGGGGGGGGTGGTGGGGAGGGGGTAGGGGTGGTGGTTTTTTTTTTTTTTGGTGGGTTTGTGTAGGGGGGCAGCGGCGGGCAGAGAGAGGGGGCCACCGATGCCGCGGGGCCAACGCACTGTCGCCCCCCCCTCTGCACGACCGGCTTGCCCCCTACCCCAACCCCCCTTCACCACCCCTACCCCCTCCAACGCCCCTACTCCCCTCACCACCCCTACCCCCTAACTACCCCTACCCCATCCAACGCCCCTACCCCCCTCACCACCCCTACCCCCCTAACCACCCCCTATCCCCTCCAACGCCCCTACCCCCCTCACCACCCCTACCCCCCTCCCACCACCCCTACCCCCTCCAACGCCGCCCCCCCATCTCTCTCAATGCTGCAACCCCCCCCCCCAACGCCGCAACCCCCCCCCAACGCTGCAACCCCCCCATCGCAACGCCGCAACCCCCCCTCGCAACGCCGCAACCCCCCCCTCAACCCCCTCCCCCCTCTTCGCCGCAACCCCCCCACCCTCTCAACGCCGGGTTCCCCCCTCCTCAACGCCAGGTCCCCCCCCCCCAACGACGGGTCCCCCCCCCTCCTCTCAACGCCGGGTTCCCCCCCCCTCTCCTCTCAACGCAGGGTCCCCCCCCCCTCTCCTCTCAACGCAGGGTTCCCCCCCCCTCTCCTCTCAACGCCGGGTCCCCTCCCCCTGTCCTCTCAACGCCGGGTCCCCCCCCTCTCCTCTCAACACAGGGCCCCCCCCCTCTCCTCTCAACGCCGCGTCCCCCCCCACTCTCCTCTCAGCACAGGGTCCCCCCCTCTCCTCTCAACGCAGGATCCCCCACTCTCCTCTCAACGTCGGTACCCACACCTCGCTCCCTCTGAAGGCCGGTACCCACACCCCCCCCTCCCTCTGAAGGCCGGTACCCACACCCCCCTCCCTCTGAAGGCCGGTACCCACACCCCCCTCCCTCTGAAGGCCGGTACCCACACCCCCCTCCCTCTGAAGGCCGGTACCCACACCCCGCTCCCTCTGAAGGCCGGTACCCACACCCCCTCCCCCTCCTCTGAAGGCCGGTACCCACACCCCCCTCCTCCTCCCTCTGAAGGCCGGTACCCACACCCCCCTCCCCACGCCGGTACCCACACCTCCCCCTCTCTCCTCCTCCCCCCCTTCCTCCTCCCTCCTCCCCCCCTTCCTTCCTCCTCCTCCCCTTCCTTCCTCCTCCTCCCCCCTTCCTTCCTCCTCCTCTCCCCCACCTTCCTTCCTCCTCCTCTCCCCCACACCTTCCTTCCTCTTCCTCTCCCCCCCACCTTCCTTCCTCCTCCTCTCCCCCCCCCACCTTCCTTCCTCCTCCTCTCCCCCCCACCTTCCTTCCTCCTCGTCTCCCCCCCCCACCTTCCTTCCTCCTCCTCTCCCCCCCACCTTCCTACCTCCTCCTCTCCCCCCCACCTTCCTTCCTCCTCCTCTCCCCCCCAACTTCCTTCCTCCTCCTCTCCCCCCCACCTTCCTTCCTCCTCCTCTCCCCCCCCCCACCTTCCTTCCTCCTCCTATCCCCCCCACCTTCCTTCCTCCTCCTCTCCCCCCCCACCTTCCTTCCTCCTCCTCTCCCCCCCCCACCTTCCTTCCTCCTCTCCCCCCCCCACCTTCCTTCCTCCTCCTCTCCCCCCCCCCCCACCTTCCTTCCTCCTCCTCCTCTCCCCACGTCAGTACCCGTCCTCTCTCTCTCAACGCGCCACTTCTGCAGCGCATTAAAATGACGCGTATCGCGTCGGTCCGATGCTGGCCCCTCCGGGAACGGAGATTAGCGGCCTAAAAGAAGGCCCCGACGCCGGAGTCATCTGGACCACTTTTGCTCGCCGGAAATCGGCGTCACGACGGTCCGCGGAGAATTTTGCCCCATGACTGGCTTCCATCAAACTCGACCAGTCGCGACCACCCACGCTCGCCAAGACTACAACAACGGTTCAGCTCAACGGACACAAAACAAGATACCTGCTGGACTCCGGGAGCACGGAAAGTTTCGTCCACCCCGACACGGTAAGACGCTGCGCGCTCCCCATCCATCCAGATAAGCATAAGATTGAATTGGCCTCAGGTTCGCATTCCGTTCAAATCACCGGGTGCTGCATAGCGGACCTCACAGTCCAGGGAAGGGTTTTCAAAAACTTCAAACTCCTCATTCTCCCCCGTCTATGCGCTCCGGCACTCTTGGGCCTGGACTTCCAGTGTAACCTGCAGAGCTTGACCTTTCAATTCGGCGGCCCTATTCCTCCTCATACTGTCTGCAGCCTCGCGTCCCTCAAAGTGGACCCCCCTTCCTTGTTTGCTAATCTCACCCCAGATTGTAAACCTGTCGCCACTCGGAGCAGATGATACAGTGCCCAGGACCGGACCTTCATTGGGTCCGAGGTCCAGAGGCTCCTTAAGGAAGGAGTTATCGAGGCCAGCAACAGTCCCTGGCGAGCCCAAGTGCTAGTAGTTCGGACTGGGGAGAAAAACCGGATGGTCATTGATGACAGTCAGACCATCAACAGGTTTACGCAGCTGGACGCGTATCCTCTCCCCCGTATTTCCGACCTGATTAACAGGATCGCGAAGTACAAAGTCTTCTCCACGGTGGACCTTAGGTCCGCCTACCACCAGCTCCCCATCCGCGCGAGTGACCGAAAGTACACCGCGTTTGAGGCAGATGGGCGCCTCTACCACTTCCTCAGGGTTCCATTCGGTGTCACAAATGGAGTCTCGGTCTTCCAACAGGAGATGGACTGCATGGTCGACAAGCACGGTTTACGGGCCACCTTCCCGTATCTCGATAACGTCACCACCTGCGGCGACGACCAGCAGGACCACGACATCAACCTCCAAAAATTCCTCCGAACCGCAAAACTCCTTAATTTAACTTACAATAAGGATAAGTGCGTGTTTATCACCGACCATCTAGCCATCCTTGGCTACGTAGTGCGTAACGGAGTGATAGGCCCCGATCCCGAACGCATGCGCCCCCGGATGGAACTTCCCCTCCCCAACTCCCTCAAATCCCTCAAACGCTGCCTGGTCTTCTTCTCATAATACGCCCAGTGGGTCCCCAACTATGCCGACAAAGCCCACCCCCTTATCCAGTCCACCTCCTTTCCCCTGTCGCTGGAGGCCCGCCAGTCCTTTAGCCACATCAAAGCGGATATCGCAAAGGCCACGATGCATGCTATCGACGAGTTCCTCCCATTCCAGGTCGAGAGCGACGCGTTCGATGTATCCCTGGCGGCCACCCTGAACCAAGCGGGCAGACCCGTGGCCTTCTTTTCACGAACCCTCCACACTTCCGAAATCCGCCATTCCTCGGTGGAAAAAGAGACACAGGCCATAGTCGAAGCTGTGTGATACTGGAGGCACTATCTGGCCGGAAGGAGGTTTACCCTCCTCACAGACCAACGGTCAGTAGCTTTCATGTTCGACAATGCACAGAGGGGCAAGATCAAGAACGACAAGATCTTGCGGTGGCGGATCGAGTTGTCCACGTACAACTACGATATCTTGTATCGTCCTGGGAAGCTCAACGAGCCTCCCGATGCCCTATCCCGCGGTACCTGCGCCAGCGCGCAGATTGATCGCCTCCGCTCCCTCCACACGGACCTCTGCCATCCAGGGGTCACCCGTTTCTGCCATTTTATTAAGACCAGCAACCTGCATTACTCCGTCGAGGAAGTCAGGACCGTCACTAGGGACTGCCACGTCTGCGCCTAGTGCAAACCGCACTTCTACCGCCCCGAACGAGCGCATCTGATCAAGGCATTCCGCCCCTTTGAACGTCTCAGTATAGACTTCAAGGGTCCTCTCCCCTCCAATAACCGTAACACATATTTCTTGAGTGTTATCGACGAATACTCTCGATTCCCTTTCGCCATTCCCTGTCCCGACATAACCACAACAACCGTCAGAAAGGCCCTCCTATCCATCTTCTCCCTGTTCGGTTACCCCGCGTACATCCACAGCGACCGGGGGTCCTCTTTAATGAGTGACGAACTGCTTTAGTTCCTGCTCAGCAGGGGCATAGCCTCGAGCAGGACGACCAGTTATAACCCCTGGGGTAACGGTCAGGTCGAGCGGGAGAATGGCACCATTTGGAAGACCATTCTGCTGGCCCTACGGTCTAGAGATCTCCCTATTCCCCGTTGGCAAGAAGTCATTCTCGACGCCCTGCATTCAATCCGGTCTCTCTTCTGTACTACCAATAATCAGACGCCTCATGAACATCTTCTTGTTTTCCCCAGGAAGTCGTCCTCAGGATCCCCTCTCCTGACCTGGCTGGCCACCCCCGGGCCCATCTTGCTCCGGAAGCATGTACAGGTGCACAAGTCCAACCCGTTGGTTGAGCAAGTCCAGTTACTCCATGCCAACCCGCAATATGCATACGTGGAGTATCCCGACGGTCGGCAGGATAGGGTTTCGCTCCGGGACCTGGCACCTGCCGGCGTGCGGCCTTCTTCCCATACACCAACACCTCCCCCCCAACTCCAATTCCCCCCAGCACCCCCCGCGCCCCCACGACCCAGCGCACATGCCCCCTCTTCCCCGATTACAGTGTCTCCACCACCGGCCCGGGGTACGGAGACACATCTACGACCAACGCTCCCGGAGGCAAGGACAACCATCGGCCCGACGTCACCGGCTCCACTCCGACGGTCCACCAGAACATCACGGGCACCCGACAGACTAATCGTGTCCATCTGATGCGAACATGGGACTTTTTTTGGGATATTTTTGTGTTATTCTGTTGTTATAAGTAGTAGTAGTATTGTTTAGCCACGAGCCAGTGGGCAGCTCGCCCTTATCAATTTTCGCTGCTCATACCACCAATCCTCAGACCACCCCCCTCCTCTCTCTCTCCCACTTACAACCCCCCCCCCCCGCCTTTTTTCTCCACAAGGGGTGAATGTGTCTTGAGTTGAATTGATGGTATCATTATGTATGCAAAATTGCTCCTTAGTGTCCAAAAGATTTTGTGGGGTTAGTGGGCTACGGGGATAGGGTGGAGGTGTGGGCTTAAGTAAGGTACTCTTTCCAAGGGCCGGTGCAGACTCTATGGGCTGAATGGCCTCATTCTGCACTGTAAATTCTAGCAAGAGATCTATGAAGACACCCTCTTCTCCAGGGTGGGCCGCTGACACGAACCTGCCCTCCTGAACACCTGCAAGGTATGGCAAAGGAGGTCAGCGCTACCAGCCTCACCAGGAAGAGACAGCTTGTGATCCTGAGGGGTGGGGGTCACTGGTGAGCCTCTGCTCTGAGAAGGGGAGAGAACTAGGGAGGAATCCAAAGGCCATGTTGCAGGTTTCCCTTGTTTGGGGTGAGTTCTGCTAATCACCTGCTGCCTCCGGAGTGGGGCAGTGGTTCTGTGCCAATACCTGGTGGGCCACAGATTGAGCAAGGCCATGCCCACCCCCTTGATGATAACACTGGGGTAGGAGGGTTTCCAGAGGGGTGGCATGGATGGGCTCCCAGATGTACGAAGGTTCTCTGAGCATTCACAGGACACAGTGAGAAATCAGCAGTGGGAGCAGCCAGGAGACTGTAAGTAGAGTCAATGGGCTGCCTTTAAATCCTCATACTGTAGCAATAGTGATCAGAGCCAGTCTACCCCGAGTCAACGGACCTAGCACCAAACAAATCCCAGTTACTGCCCCCGGCCCAGGCAGCCAGCCCCCAGCAAGCCCGCCAATTGTTTGAGAGTTTTTGAGAGGTTTTCTGGCCTGTTGCTCCCCCTGAACAGCCGTTGCGCCCAGGCCCCATTTGGAAATACTTGCACCAATTCACGCCTGTGAGACTTCCGCCAAAGAAGGACAGAGCTTCGCGGAGGGGTGGAGCATGAAGTGTCCATCCCACTAATGATTTTGAAAATCCATGCAAATGATGCTTTTACATGAACCTTCCAGTGTGCAGCACAAACTTCAATATTGCTGCCAACGAGGGAACGAAGCATGGCAACAGAATCAGCACCAGTCACAAATCGCAAATTTCCCATTGTGTGCTATTTTCTGCCCGTTCGCAATTTTCAATGCTGGTGGCATGAAGTGGAGAATTCAGCCCATCTTATAAATAAGGATAAGGAAAGCAAATACACCTTATCAAGGGCCTCATTAACACAAGACAACCAAAGGCCTATGGAAGAAGCATTATGAAACAAAGTTTGACCAAAAAGCACATAAGGAGATATTTGGACAGGCTTGATTTAACAGGTCGGCTTTAAGGCGAACCCTAAAGGAGAGGGAAGGGGAGAGGGAGGGGGAGGGGGGGGGGGGGGGGAAGGGGTGACAAGATGGAGAGATTTATACAGGGAATTCCAGAGACAAAGCCCAGGCCACAAAAGGCACAGAAATCAATGGTAGCACAATTGAAATCATGGATGTGCGAGAATTATGTAACAAGCAACACATAGCAAACATTTTGCACACAATTATTCAGCTGTGCATCACACCAGAACTGTTGTGACATCTCCATTGTTATTTCTGCAGTCCTGAAGTACACTTAACAACCAATTTGATTTTATGTCTTTAATGCGCATGCTTACATTTATACTCAGCTTCATTCTGTGAACTTTACATTGGTAGGAAGTAATACATCAGAATTTTAACATTTAAACCAGTTCTCTAATAACCAGCCTTGCAGTCAATTACGCTGTTCAAATAATGTCAGTATATGTGTATTATTATTAATGAAGGAATTATGTGCA
This sequence comes from Scyliorhinus canicula, assembly GCF_902713615.1. Taxonomy (NCBI): domain Eukaryota; kingdom Metazoa; phylum Chordata; class Chondrichthyes; order Carcharhiniformes; family Scyliorhinidae; genus Scyliorhinus; species Scyliorhinus canicula. The sequence goes on along the minus strand of NC_052153.1, from coordinate 119,837,114 downwards.
GAACCAACCGATCCTCCTCATTGATAGCCCGTTTTACACTCTGGCCAATTCTCCTTCCGATAATGGAAAAGAACATCAGCTGATGCATTAACTGGGCTGCTAACTCACTATCACTTGTTGCTCATCATCACCCAAGACTAATTTCATAATTTTCACTTCACAAAGCTGCATATTAAACGAGATCGTAAGAGAAGTTACGGGATTATTATTTAAACGATAAAATATTAAAGCATGCCGCTGTTCAGAGAGACTTGGGTGTGCTAGTGCATGAGTCACAGAAGGTTGGTTTACAGGTGCAACAGGTGATTAAGAAGGCAAATGGAATTTTGTCTTTCATTGCTAGAGGGATGGAGTTTAAGACTAGGGAGGTTATGTTGCAATTGTATAAGGTGTTAGTGCGGCCACACCTGGAGTATTGTGTTCAGTTTTGGTCTCCTTACTTGAGAAAGGACGTACTGGCGCTGGAGGGTGTGCAGAGGAGATTCATTAGGTTAATCCCAGAGCTGAAGGGGTTGGATTATGAGGAGAGGTTGAGTAGACTGGGACTGTACTCGTTGGAATTTAGAAGGATGAGGGGGGATCTTATAGAAACATTTAAAATTATGACGGGAATAGATAGGATAGATGCGGGCAGGTTGTTTCCACTGGCGGGTGACAGCAGAACTAGGGGACATAGCCTCAAAATAAGGGGAAGTAGATTTAGGACTGAGTTTAGGAGGAACTTCTTCACCCAAAGGGTTGTGAATCTATGGAATTCCTTGCCCAGTGAAGCAGTTGAGGCTCCTTCATTACATGTTTTTAAGGTAAAGATAGATAGTTTTTTGAAGAATAAAGGGATTAAGGGTTATGGTGTTCGGGCCGTAAAGTGGAGCTGAGTCCACAAAAGATCAGCCATGATCTCATTGAATGGCGGAGCAGGCTCGAGGGGCCAGATGGCCTACTCCTGCTCCTAGTTCTTATGTTCTTATGTTCTTATGTTCTTATCTAATACCTTAAAAATCTTCTCAGACTCAATAAGGATAGTGAAAAAAAAAGTCACTGTTATCTTTTTGTGTCCCTTCCAGCCCCGGGCCGGAACTCACCGGCCATTATGTTTCACTATTCCTGTCGACAGCGCACCCCCGCCCGCAGGAGACAGAATCTCACCGCCAACGAACGGCACACCACTGAGAAACACGTGGCTGTGGAACCAGAGAATCCAGCCCCTGATCTATTTTGACTCTGGTTTGGTCTGGTGGAAAACTTCTCCACTCAGGCAGCCTGGTAAAAATTGCTGTTTTGTCTTGAAGGGGTGGTGATATGATTTGCATAGCTGTCTGCCATTGGGGCAGAACACCGGCTTACCATTGGCCCCGATCGGTCATGTACCTCTCGACCAGTTGGTTGAGACCAGTCATGTGATAGCTCTCCAATTGGTCGAGAGGCTGAGTTAACCACGCCTCCTTGCCGAGGTATAAATAGTCGAAACGCTCTGCAGTCGTCCATTTTATTGTAGACAACCGCAGGGCTAAGTTCTAGCTTATTAAAGCCTAACTTTTGTAAAGCAACTGGTCTCTCGTGCAATTGATGACTCATCAATTTAATAAGCTAGATATTTGAAGATGGAGTTCCGGATCAAGCCCGAATGCCTCCGCATCAGCCCGCAAACTCCGAACTCTGCAGAACTTTTTCAACATTTGCTGACATGCCGCGAAGGATACCTGGAATCTGCAACCAGCCCTCCCACCATGGCACAGAAGCTTCACGTCCTCCACTCCAGCGTGGGTATCGAAGCCTACGCGATAATCAAGGAGGAGACAGATTACGATACAGCCATCCTAAAGCTGAACGGACAATTCCTGAAACCAGTCAACAGGGTATTCGCCCGACATCTGCTGGCCACCAGATAACAGCACCCCGGTGAGTCATTAGACCAATTTTACCAGGCCCTCGCTATCCTTGGGAAGAATTGCTCCTGCCTCGCAGTCTCAGCTACGGAGCACATGGAACTACTGATCAGAGACGCTTACGTGGCTGGGATGCAGTCCCCCGCTATCCGCCAGCGGATGCTGGAGAGAGACGACCTCAGCTTAACTGAGGTACGGACTCTCTCCACCTCCCTGGAGGTCGCCGATCAAAACGTCCGCGCCTATGTCCCCAGCCGCACGGCACCACCCTGGGCCTCCTGGCACGCTGCCCCACCACCATCCACCGCTCCCGACCTCCCTCAGGCCTGCGCCGCGGGACGCCCCGACAAGTCCATGGGGCCCCGCTGCTACTTTTGCGGGTTCGTGAAACACTCTCGTTCGCGCTGCCCAGCCCGCTCTGCCCTCTGTAAGAGCTGCAGGAAGAAGGGCCACTTCTCCACTGTCTGCCAGGCCAAAACGGTCGTTGCGGTTCCTCTGGACGCCACGCAACACTCTCCCCCCCCCGCCCCCAGGCCCCCGCGCCTGGCCTGCGCGCCTCTCTATCTCCTCTGGGGCCCCACCAGCGCACCGCGCTCCTCTCAGCTCGCCGCCCCCGTGCCCCCGCGTCTGGCCTGCGCGCCTCGCTGCCCCCGCTCCCAGCCGCTCCAATCGGCCAGCCGGCACCGCTAACCCCGCCCCCAGCAACCACGAGGGCCCCACGGATGCCGCCAACTTTGGGCGCCGACTCCACATGCGGGTCCTGGGCGCCGCCATCTTGGGGCGCTGACTCCTCGTGCGGGTCCTGGGCGCCGCCATCTTGGGGCCCCGACTCCATGTGCTAGTCCTGGGCGCCGCCATCTTGGGATCCCGACTCCACGTGCGGATCCTGGGCACCACCTTCCGGGACTGGCACGCAAGGTTCTTCCAGCACCTACTCGGACGACGACGACGAATACGGATTTTCTCCACGGCTCGTGGCCATTCAGCTCGACCAGTCACGTCCACGCACGCTCGCCAAAATGACGACACTCATCTACCTCAACGGCCACGAGACGGGCTGCCTGCTGTCCGGGAGCACGGAAAGCTTCGTTCACCCTGCCACGGTAAGACGCTGCGCGCTCCCTGTCCATCCTGTAAAACACAAAATCGGGTTAGCCTCAGGTTCGCACTCCGTCCACATCACCGGGTGCTGCATCACAGACCTCACGGTCCAAGGGAAGGTTTTTAAAAATTATAAACTCCTTGTCCTCCCTGACCCTTGCGCAACGGCACTCCTAGGACTGGACTTCCAATGCAACCTGCTTGACCTTCCAATTCGGCGGCCCTATGCCCCCCCTCACTGTCTGCAGCCTCGCGTCCCTCAAAGTGGACCCCCTCTCCTTGTTTGCTAATCTCACCCCCGATTGCAAACCTGTCGCGACACGGAACAGACGGTACAGCGCCCAGGACCAGAACTTCATCAGGTCCGAGGTCCAGAGGTTGCTGACGGAAGGGGTCATCGAGGCCAGCAACAGTCCCTGGCAAGCCCAAGTGCTGATAGTCCGGACTGTGGAGAAAAACCGGATGGTCATCGACTATAGTCAGACCATCAACTGGTTTACGCAACTGGATGCGTATCCTCTCCCCCGTATTTCCGCCATGGTTAACGATATCGCGAAATACAAGGTCTTCTCCACTGTGGACCTTAAGTCCACTTACCACCAGCTCCCCCTCCGCGCGAGTGACCGCAAATACACCGCGTTTGAGGCAGATGGGCGCCTCTACCACTTCCTTAGGGTTCTATTTGGTGTCACAAATGGGGTCTCGGTCTTCCAACGGGAGATGGACCGAATGGTCGACAAATACGGATTACGGGCTACCTTCCCGTATCTTGATAATGTCACCATCTGCGGCCACGATCAGCAGGACCATGACGCCAACCTCCAGCAATTCCTCCAAACCGCAAAACTCCTTAATCTCAGGTACAATAAGGATAAGTGCGTGTTTAGCACCGACCGTCTAGCCATCCTCGGCTACGTAGTGCGTAAAGGAGTGATCGACCCCGAACGCATGCGCCCCTTAATGGAACTCCCTCTCCCCAATATCCTCAAATCCCTCAAACATTGCCTGGGTTTCTTCGCGTGCTATGCCCAATGGGTTCCCAACTACGCTGACAAGGCCCGTCCCCTCATTCAAACCACAACTTTCCCGCCGTCGACAGAGGCCTGCCAGGCCTTTAGCCGCATCAAAGCGGACATCGCAAAGGCCATGATGTGCGCCATCGACGAGTCCCTCCCCTTCCAGGTCGAGAGATTCGCATTAGAAGTTGCTCTGGCGGCCACCCTGAACCAAGCGGGCAGACCCGTGGCCTTCTTCTCCAGAACTCTCCAGGCTTCTGAACTCCGCCACCCCTCTGTGGAAAAGGAAACCCAGGCCATAGTCGAAGCGGTGCGACATTGGAGGCACTATTTGGCTGGCAGGAGGTTTACCCTCCTCACAGACCAACGGTCAGTAGCCTTCATGTTTGATAATGCACAAAGGGGCAAGATCAAGAATGACAAAATCTTACGGTGGCGGATCGAGTTGTCCACGTGCAACTATGAGATCTTGTATCGTCCTGGGAAGCTCAATGAGCCTTCTGATGCCCTGTCCCGCGGTACCTGCGCCAGCGCGCAGATAGACCGCCTCCGCTCCCTCCACGCGGACCTCTGCCATCCAGGGGTGACCCGCCTCTACCATTTCATTAAGGCCCGCAACCTGCCTTTCCCCATCGCAGAAGTCAGGACAGTAACCCGTGACTGCCACATCTGCGCCGAGTGCAAACCGCACTTCTACTGCCCCGAGTGCGCACACCTGATCAAAGCATCCCGCCCCTTCGAACGTCTCAGCATTGACTTCAAGGGGCCCCTTCCCTCTAACAACCGCAACATCTACTTCCTGGCAGTTATTGACGAATTCTCCCGCTTCCCCTTCGCCATTCTCTGCCCGGACATGACCACATCGACCGTCGTTAAGGCCCTCCTCTCCATCTTCTCCCTGTTCGGCTACCCCACATACATACACAGCGCTCGGGGGTCCTCCTTTATGAACGACGAGCTGCGTCAATTCCTGCTCAACAGGGGCATCGCCTCTAGCAGGACAACCAGCTATAACCCCCGGGGTAACGGACAGGTCGAGCGGGAGAATGGTACCATCTGGAAGACCATACTACTGGCCCTCCGGTCCAGAGATCTCCCTATTTCCCGATGGCAAGAGGTTATCCCCGATGTCCTACATTCTATCCGCTCACTCCTCTGTACCGCAACAAATCAGACACCTCATGAACGTCTTCTTGTCTTCCCCAGGAAGTTGTCCTCCGGATCCCCTCTCCCGACGTGGCTGGTCACCCCCGGACCCATCTTGCTCCGGAAGCATGTGCGGGTGCACAAGTCCGACCCGTTGGTGGAACAAGTCCAGTTACTCCACGCTAACCCGCAGTATGCGTATGTGGAGTACCCCGACGGTCGGCAGGACACGGTCTCCCTCCGGGACCTGGCACCCGCCAGCGGGCGGCCTTCCCCCCCTCCACCACAGACCCCCCCCCTGTTTTTCTCCCCCCAGCGCCCCACTCAGGTCACTCCTTCCCCATCCATGGCGTCTCCACAGCCAGCTCGGGTGAAGGAGACGATTCAAGGACCATCGCTCCCGGACTCCAGGACATCAGCGGAACCACCACCATTGGCTGAACTGACGTCACCTCCTCCACTGCGGCGGTCTGCCAGAATGTCACGGGCCACGAAAAGACTGATCGAATCGATCTAAATTTCAACAGCTCCATGGACTTTGTTGGGACTTTGTATAATATTGCTTATTGTCTGGGCCAGTGGGAAACCCCCGAATTTAATAAAAGAAAGGAGAGAAAATTTTTGCCCTCCCGGCTGCTACTCATATCACCAGTTCTCTCCCCCCCCTCCCCCCACCACCCCAGCTCTCGTTGATACCCCCCCCCCCACCCCCGGCTTCTTTCTCCGCAAGGGGTGAATGTGGTGATATGATTTGCATAGCTGTCTGCCATTGGGGCAGAACACCGGCTTACCATTGGCCCTGGTCGGTCATGTGCCTCTCGACCAGTTGGTTGAGACCAGTCATGTGACAGCTCTCCGATTGGTCGAGAGGCTGAGTTAACCACGCCTCCTTGCCGAGGTATAAATAGTCGAAACGCTCTGCAGTCGTCCATTTTATTGTTGAGAACCGCAGGGCTAAGTTCTAGCTTATTAAAGCCTAACTTTTGTAAAGCAACTCGTCTCTCGTGCAATTGATGGCTCGTCTGCACGTCCTCCCCTTGTGTGCGTGGGTTTCCTCCGGGTGCTCCGGGTTAGGTGGATTGGCCATGCTAAATTGCCCGTAGTGTCCTAATAAAAGTAAGGTTAAGGGGGGGGTTGTTTGGTTGCGGGTATAGGGTGGATACGTGGGTTTGAGTAGGGTGATCATGGCTCGGCACAACATTGAGGGCCGAAGGGCCTGTTCTGTGCTGTACTGTTCTATGTTCTATGTTCTATCAGAAGGCCTCATTGGAACTCAACATGCTGAATTTAAAAAGGAGCTGTCAGCTTCTGATCTGTATCCTTGGCACATTCACAAGGGATGAGGTGAAAATTGCATCAGGTCGATCCCTGCAGCTCCAGTGTGTAATAATGATTTTAAATTCTCACCTGTCCAGTTTCTGACACATGGGTAGGATTAAAATCTTCCCACTGTCCAGCAAATTATGCAGCGGGCGGGATTCTCCATTCCTGAGACTGTGGGCTGGATTCTCGGCACCCCGATTCCGAAATTGCAGCCGGCGCCAGGGTGGCGAATCCATTTCCCCACATGGAATTGGGACCGGCCCCGGTTTCCCGATTCTTCGGGCCCCGAAAAGTGCAGCGCCGCGTATACCCTACCGGCGGCCATTTGCTGGAGGCCTGCCCTGCCATTCTCCGCACCCAACCAGCTGAAGTCCTGACGGAGTGGATCTCACATGGTCCTGCCGTTTGGGATACTAATGTGGTGGCTGCGGACTCAGATGGTGGCCGCCCTGGTCGGTGGAGGGCTGAATCGGAGGAGAGAGGGGGCCTTATCCGCAGCCAGGTGATTTTTGGGTGGGCTGTCCGGGTCAGGCGCACAGCCAATTGGGGCACAATGTTTAAGGTCTAGCTCAATGGTTTGAATCCGCCATGGAGCACGGCACGGCCACTGGAGGCCGTCGCCGTGCGCATGCACGGCCTCTGAAATGAAATGAAAATGAAAATAGCTTACTGTCACGAGTAAGCTTCAATTAAGTTACTGTGAAAAGCCCCTAGTCGCCACATTCTGGCGCCTTTTCGGGGAGGCTGGTACGGGAATTGAACCGTGCTTCTGGCCTGCCTTGGTCTGCTTTCAAAGCCAGCGATTTAGCCCAGTGTGCTAAACCAGCCGCTAAACCAGACCCGGAAGTACAGGAGCCCGTATCTGCAGCAAAAGCTGCTAGTTCCTCCCTGGTTTGCTGCTAGCCCCCTGCAGGGCTAGGAATATGTGGTCCACAGTTTTTATGACGGCGTGGGGACAGAGTCCCAAAAACAGAGAATCCAGCCCTATGTGTTGATGCCGGGGCAGGATTCGTGGACTTCCATGACAGGAAAACTGGCGCTGCATATGGACTAATTCAGCGACCTTCGAGTGGCTAGCACCGGCGCCACGTAGAACACAATTGATTCCAATGAGAAATGGTACGTGATTCGCCGGCTGCGTGATTGACACTGGGAAAGATAACAAGCTGCCACCACATATACACATTACTCTCCACACACACACTATCCCAGCCAACAAGATGGCACTGGTTACGCTGGAGCACACTCACCCCATTGATGGGTCAGCTAGGGCCAGAGGGCCCCTATGGGGTGTATTGGAGGGGACCCAAATGACCTGTGGCCTTAAGTTTGCATTGGGCAATCAGCGACATGCACAGCTACATGGCTGCATGCCTGCCTTGAGGCCACAGCAATGGTGCTCTGTGCCCGTCCACTCTCACCCCATAGCCCACTTCCTGACAACCCTCCGCTACTTTCCCGGGCACTGGCAGATGCCTCCTGGCCAGCAGCACAGCTGTCAGCAAACTTTGGCAATGTTGGACACTTTCTGTACTCCTTCTTTCTCCCTCAGCAGCCATAGCGCATGTTTCATGATTTTTAAAAGCACAAGTGAACCTCGCCATCGGGAATTGGCCCTAGAAGAGGCCGAGAATCGCAGAGGCCCTGGAGAATATCAGATCAGGCCCGCTAATGATATGCCAATGGCATTTACTGTGCATGCGATCTGCAACGCATTGACACCACTCTCGTGGTACCAGTGAATTGCAATTTGTCTTGAAACCGGCGGCCGCCATGATGCTTGGCATCAAAATGGATTCTCCATCCAATTGCGTTTCCCGGTTCTGGTGTCGGCCGACGGAGAATCACGCCCCATATCTTTAATACTCTCCTTTCCTGAAAAAGGCCTCAACGTGTTTCGTAGATCAACAAGGATGACTCCCACATGGTCTATAATGCTTCATTATAACAGTAATAGATGTACTTCTTTTGTTACCCTTTTGTCGTATGTTTGGTTATTATACTGAACGTAACATACATTACTCAATCCAGTTGTTCATGAGGTTTTCTGCAACTTGATGAAAAAGACTCAAAGTCATCCAGAAGTAATGAAAGGTTTATTGAGTAACTAAATCAACAATTTTGTGAGTTCTTTACTCTAAGATTAATACTAGTAATAAATTACAAGATCTAAATATAGTAGCTACGTTTGACTACACTATTCACTCTGAGCTAAATCTACGCTCCTGCTCTCGCTGCAGAAAAACCAAAAAGAGAGAGAGGAACAGCCTGAGTCTGGCTTTTATACCCGTTAGTGCTGCCCTCTAGTGATCTTCTGATTACACATTAACCCCTTATCTACATGCACATACAGAGATCACTTCAGTACTTAGAGATCCAAAAGTAGAAATTTCATAGCTTTTTTGGAGAGAGTAATTAATAACTAATATGAAGATAATTTTCAACCAGGCCAATCAGTGAATGGTGAACTATGCAGAATTTTTAGACACAAAGAGGGGTGAACGAATCATGCTTCAAAATTGTGCCTGGCTTCATCCCAGCCCTGCTAATATCACCTGATAAATGGGACTTATTATTGGACTCTTGGAGTCTGACTGGGATTTTCCAGTTGTCCTCCAAATCCCGAGGGGAGTTGGGGACAGAATGGTTACTATGGCAGCCTGCCAATGGCAGAGGCAGAGGACTGGTCCAGGTAGCATCAGAGGCCCTATCTGCCCGGTTGGGTTTAACTACAGTAGCAGGTCATCCTGTGGAAGGGCAACATCTCCCTCGCTGACAATTGTGGTCCTGCTGCAAGGCTTTATTTGTTTTTTAGTTTAAAGTTGAAGGATAGCTTAATTTCCGAATCCCGTCTCCTTTATTTACCTGGGCATTTCCTGTACCACTGGCAAAACAGATCTACCAAAGATGGAGGCTCAGTGGTGTACAATTGGGAGGCAGTGGACTTCAAAGCCTTCAACATTGAATCTGGACCCCATGAAGTCTGATGAGGCATCAGATCAAATATGGGCAAAAAACCTCCTATGCCGATGAATCAGTACTCATCCATGTCGAACAGAACTGAGAGCAGCAAGAGCATGAGATATTGCAAAGGGTATGAGTCCTGACAATATTCTAGCTGTTCTGCTGAAGACTTCAGCTCCAGAACTAGCTGTGCCTCTGCCCATGTTGTTGCAGTACAGATACTACATTGTCTTCCAGACAACAATGAGGAAAATTGCCAGATGTGTGTGGTCCACAAAAAGGAAGACAGGTCTTATCAGGGAAATTATTGCCACGTTAGTCAATTTTCAGGGTAGTGTCCTAGTCCAAACCATCTTCAGCTGCTTCATCAATCACCCTCACTTCATTATAAGGTTAGAAGTGAGGATGTTCACTGAAGAGTGCAGTGTTCCTTTCCTTTTGCAACTCCTCTGATACTGAAGCAGTCCATGCCCTTGTGAAGCAAGACCAAACATTCAGGCTTGGGCTAATAAGTGTCAAGTATGATTTGCACCACAAAAAGTATCAGGCATCGACCATCTCCAACAAGAGAAAATCTAGCTACCTACCTTTTTATGATTAAGCAGCACGAACACTGAATATCTCACCGTCAACATTATGGGCATTGACAGGGGTGGGATGGAATACTTTCCACTTGCCTGAATGAGTGCAGCTCTAACAACACTCACAAACCTCGACACCATCCAGGACAAAGCAGCCCGAAATGGGCACCACATCCACCACCTTAAACATTCACTTCCTCCACTCACTGCATAGTGGTAATAACGTCTATAATCTACAAGATGCCTTGCAATACTGAACAATGCTTCTTCAACATTGAAGTTCAACCCAAGTTGCGGCTTCTACTACCTAGAAGAACAAAGGCAGCAAGTGCATGGAAAAGCCACCACTTCCTATTTTGCCGAAGAATGCTTCATCATCCAGACTTGGAAAACCTTTTTATCGGGGCTGATTTTGAGCCCGCACTAGCTGTGCCTGAGATTGGTGACGTGGCAGAAAAATCACAGGTGAACTGGGAAACGCGATTCTCGCCAGAGATATCTCATTTCATGATTTTCCCTGCCCTTCATCAGCAACGTCATGGGCTTCTTTTTAATAGATTTCTGTCAATGTCAGTTATTGTGGGAGTCCCATGGGGGTGGCTGCCTTGATGTGTGGTTGTGGGGGAGAGTGGACATGGAGGTTGGGGGTGTGTGCTGGTGATATGTTCATTATATTGTGGAGGGTAGTGGAATACAGGCGATGAAGGTCGGGGTAGAGGGTGGGGAATGCCGGTGAGGAATGTCGGGGGTCGATGAAAGCCCCCAATACCTCCATGATGGGGGCTAGGGATCGTGAGGCTGCAATAATGATTGGGCGCCCTTTAATTATGGCTCCCCGATATCTGTGGATCTAGCTTGCCGGCTCTATGAGGCCCCACCAGAATGACAGTGTAAACTACAGCCAGTTATCTTTTCTTCTCTAAGGCTCAATATTTGAAGAGAAAAGTGGCCTGTGCAACTGGAGAGTTGCACGCCAGTTTTCAGTCTGAGCCTGACAAATGCTGGTAAGATTCTGCTCATCATCTTCATTGAGTTAAAATCCTGAAACTCCTTAAGAATAGCATGGTAGGTAAAATGTAATACAGCTGTTCAAAAAGGTACATCACCATCACCTTCTTAAAGTCAATTAGGGATGGGCAATAAATGCTGGCCTAGCCACTGGTGCCCATACACCATGAATGAACAAAATAAGTATTAAAAGAATGTACAGATGGAGGTTTGCTTTTCCCAGTGTATGCTCCCATTGGTTTTCCTTTGAAGCACCTTTCTCGGAGAAATGGTTTATCTTTGTATTTACCTCAGGCAATTCAGCAGCAACTGAAAACAAATCCAGCAATGCTGAGCCTTTAGTTTGACGTCATGGTGTAATAAATATAAAGCTGTATCCTTTGGACCATATGTTCAAAAAGGGATCATCAGAAACTGAAACGTTTTCACTATATATCTGCAGGTGGTCCTTGATGTCAAGTCGAAAATTATTAATGTGGTTGCCAAATTTTTAGCAACTTCACATGAATCATACATACTGGCAAACTCAGCATCGGCACAAGCTGTTAATGTGCATAAGATCTCCAGGTGTTGGTTGTTAAGTAAGTTATATTCATCCTTACCTTGTTGATGGCAACGGTTGCTATGGCACTGTGGTGTTTCCTGTTTTCTTAAAGTGAAGACTAGGCATGTGTTGACTTTAGCTGATGTGTATCATGGTGTGTGCAGCCCTGTTTAACTGCTGATCAAAAAGACTACTGACATTACCAACATGTGTTTGAGAAAGGCCAGTTGGTGCCACCTCATTAGTGTTTTAATGCACTATAGGCTGTGACCAGAGGCCACGTTTCAATGAAACACACAGCGTTGTAACAGGGCTATGGCCAATGGGGGTGGCGCCCTTACAGAGAGGTGACTTGTGGTGGGAAAACCATGGGAACACCAGTCAGACCCTTGGTAGCTCCAAATGTGCTGATAGGCTCATTCAAATTTATTGAACTCATCAGCAGGAAAACATAAGGCTCTTATTGGTGGACTCCCCTTTAGAGAGGGAAACACTTTACCAGACATTGAGAGGTGCTGGAGACTTCGAGCAGTTCAAACATGGATCTCCTGAATTGATGTGAAGTTTCTGAACATTCATTGTGTAAAGGTGCAAAGCAGCAGCCAGGTTTCTGGCATTCGTCAGACGGGCAGACTGAGGCAAAAGTGAGAGTGAGAGTGTGAGCCCGTAAAGCCTTCAGTGAGGCAAGGAACAGGCACTGGCCAACGGTCGTCAAGGGGAACAGTGGGTCAACTCCATGCCAGGGCTGATGAGGTTGGGTGTTGAATCCGACCGGTGAAAAACACTCAAAGGATGCAAGGTAGGATACAACGAAAGAGACTTTTTGAGATAAGCATCCACACCCTGAAGGGTCAGCCTCCTCCACCTGCAGCCAGGCTGGGGTTTTCACACTGCAGAGACTTCCCTGTTAAGGAGAAAATTCCACCCCCAATTACCGGGAGCGTTCATACTCGTTATGAGTTAATGGGAACTGGGTGGTGCACACTCGCCTACTTCCTAGGGGGTCATAACAACAGGAACCAAAAAGAACAGAGGCCACTAGGCCTGGGAGCAACAGCAGGAACCAGGCAGCCCAAGAGTACATGTGATTATTGAGTCTCGCATGCTCAACAGAGCAGCAGTTGGCTGGTGCGAAGAAGGCTAGGCAAGCACTGGCGTCATGTCTCGGGGAATCGGGGAACAGCAGCCAGCAGGAGTTTGGGTGACTCGACCAGAGCCTGAGGTCAGCCAGGCAGGGCTGAGAGTGAGAGCACTGGGCTGGGCTGCAACCAGACTGGGCAGCGAGGTCGAGAGACAGTGGCAGCAACCAGGAGCACACACGGTTGTCAAGGGTCAAGGCTCAAGGCCCAGCCACCTAAGCAAGAGCCAAGTGATGAGCAGAGATGCAATTGAGGGCGGGGCTAATTTTCATTTGCACAACGTTTGGCACCATTTGTGACTCCTCAGATACTGACGCTGTCCATATCCAGCCTTGGGTTGACTAGTGGCAAGAAACATTTGGCTACACAAGTGCCAGACAATGATCATCTCCAACACAAGAGAATCTAACCATCGTGCCTTTATATTCAATGGCATTACCATCAGTAAATCCTCCCCACTATTAACATCCTGGGGGTTATTATTGACCAGAAGCTCAACTGGACTAGCCATATAAATACTGTAGCTACCAGAACAGGTCAAAGGCTATGAATCCAGTGACAAATAGCTCATGGCCAGTCTCCACAAAGCTTTTCCACCATTAATAAGGCACAATTCATGAGTGTGATGGAATACTATCCACTTGCCTAGAGGAGTGCAGCTCGATTAACACTCAAGAAGCTTGATAAAATCCAAGACAAAGCAGTCCACTTGATTGGCATCCTTTCCACAAAAATTCACTCCCTCCAACAGTGATGCACAGTGGCAGCAGTGTGTACCATCTACAAGATGCATTGCAGGAACTCACTAAAGCTGCTTGGACTGCACCTTCTGCACCCATGACCACTACCACCCAGAAGGACAAGGGCAGCAGACACATGGGAACCCCACCACCTGGACGTTACCCTCCAAGTCATTCACCACCCTGACTTAGAACTATATCACCATTCTTTCACTGTTGCTGGGTCAAAATCCTGGAACTTTCTCCCTAACAGCACTGTGGGCATACCTGCACCACAAAGACTGCATTGGTTCAAGTTGGCAGCTGACCACCACATTCTGAAGGGCATATAGGGATGGGCAATGAATGCTGGCCTAGCCAGCGAAGCCCACATACCTTGAATGACGAAAAGAAAATGCAGCCCAAACCTAAAAGCTTAACAAGTTCAATGAAGCCGTAATCAAGTAAAAATCACCTATTCAGCGCTCATTTAAATCTTTGCAATTTACCAAACCACCTTTCCCAACAGCATCTTCCAAATCCTGAACCACAATCATATAGAAGAACAAAGGCCACAGATGCATGAAAACATCACCTGCAAGTTCCCCTGTAAGCCACATACTGTAGTGTTTAGTTCTGAAAAGTGCAAGGTTCATATTGTTCATTTAAGGTACCATAAAAAATTGCACCTGCAGACAGAGTTTGCAATTTTCAGTTGGAATCTGAGTGTGATTTTTGGTAGCCTCCACTTCAGCGGCCCTGGATTCTGACAGCGTTAATAGTCTTGCTAACTCCTACAGCAACTTACTCTGCTGAGAAGCCAGCATTTTATGCAAAACCATCCATTATCCTCATTGCCAGTATGAGGTTCTCAGGACTAGAAGCAGCCAGAATTAAAAGTGCATGAGCACTTGAACCATTGAACATTATCTTGGCCTTTGAAACCCTAATTTCATTAAAATAAATAGAACAAAAATATTTTTGTCATATTTGGAGAATGTAACATGCTCATTAGTTCCCACACAGAAATAGATCTGCACATGATTGCCACCATATACAGGATTTCAGTACATAACCAACAATATTGTTGGACTGTGAGCTGTCCGCTTCACTGGTATCAACAAACTGAAAGGTATTACGTACAAGTTACATTTCGACCACAATGGGCCCAGTGACAGCGAATATCATTTCATGCCAGGAAGAAGGCTGACAAGGAAGTTCAGCATCTACTTGACATTGACATTATTGAGAAAGTTTTAGGTGAGCCTTCCTCTTAGATCTCACCTATACAAGTTGTCAAGAAACCCAAGAGTGAGAACCAGATTAGGATCTGCATTGACATGTGGTCACCAAACCAAGCAGAAAACAAGAAAGACACTTGACACTGGCATCAATGATATTATAGAGAAAGTGATTGGTGCTAAATACTGCTAAACTTGACCTCAATGCAGGATACCTTCAAAACAACCTTGCAGAATAATTGAGGTATCTTGCAGCATTTGCCACACATATTGGACAATTTCATTACAAGTGATTCAACTTTGGAGTCAACTCGGCATAAAAATACAGAAGAACATAAGAACTCGGAGCAGGAGTAGACCATCTGGTCCTTCGAGCCTGGTCCGCCATTTAATAAAATCATGGCTGATCCTTTTGTGGATTCAGCTCCATTTACCTGCCCATTCATCATTACATTTAATTCCTTTACTGTTCAAAAATATATCTATCTTTGCCTTAAAAACATTCAATGAGGTAGCTTCAACTGCTTCACTGGGCAGGGAACTCTACAGATTAACGACCCTTTGTGTGAAGAAGTTCCCCTTCAACTCAGTCCTAAATCTGCTCCCCTGTATTTTGAGACTATGCACCCTAGTTCTAGTTTCACCTGCCAGTGGAAACAGCCTCCCTACTTCTATGTAATCTATTTCCTTCATAATTTCAGATGTTTCCATTGGATCCTTCCTCATTCTTCTGAATTCCAATGAGCATAGTCCAGTCTACTCAGTCTCTCCTCATAAGCCAACGCACTTAACTCCGGAATCAACCTAGTGAATCTCCTCTGCCAGCACCAGTACATCCTTTCTCAAGTAAGGAGACCAAAACTGTACACAGTACTCCAGGTATAGCCTCACTAGCACCCTGTACAGCTGCAACATAGCCTCTCTTTTTTAAACTCCATCCCAACAGCAATGAAGGACAAAATTCCATTTGTCTTCTTAATTACCTGCAAACCAACAATTTGTGATTCATGCACAAGGACACCCATGTCCCTCTGCACAGCAGCATGTTGCAATTTTTTACGATTGAAATAATAGTCCATTTTGCTGTTATTCCTATGAAAATGGATGAACTCACATTTACCAACATTCTACTCCATCTGCCAGACCCTTGCCCACTCGCTTAAACTATCTCTATCCCTCTAAGGCTTTCAGTGTTCTCTGCAGATTTTTGCTCTACCACTCATCTTCGTGTCATCTGCGAACTTTGACACATTACAATTGGTCCCCAACTTCAAATTATCCATGTAAGTTGTAAACAATGGCGGTCCCAACACTGATTCCTGAGGCACACCACTAGCCACTGATCGCCAGAAAAATACCCATTTTTCCCCACTCTGGTTTAGGGGCTGGCTTAGCACAGTGGGCTAAACAGCTGGCTTGTAAGGCAGAACAAGGCCAGCAGTGCGGGTTCAATTCCCGTACAGGCCTCCCCAAACAGGTACCGGAATGTGGCAACTTGGGGCTATTCACAGTAACTTCATTGAAGCCGACTTGTGACAATAAGCTATCATTACATTATTATCTTTGCTTTTTGTTAGTTAACCAATCCTCTATCCATGCTAATACATTACCTGTAATGACATGCACCTTTATCTATGCACCTTTATCTTATGTGGCATCTTGTTGAATGCTTCTTGAAATCCAGATACACCACACCCACTGGTTCCCCATTGCCCATCGTACTCTTCATGTCCTCAAAGAATTCCAGTAAATTAGTTAAACATGACCTGCCTTTCATGAACCCATGCTGCATCTGCCTAATAGGTCAATTTCTATCCAGATGTCTCGCTATTTCTTCCTTGATGATAGATTCAAGCATTTTCCTCACTACAGAAATTCAGCTAACCGGCCTATAGTTACCTGCCTTTTGTCTACCTCATTTTTTAAACAGTGGTGTCACATTTGCTGTTTTCCAATCTGCTGGACTGCCGCAGAGTCCAGAGAATTTTGGTAAATTACCACGAGCGCATTTGCTATTTCCCACACCATCTCTTTTCCTACAGTCCTTTCCTTTCACTGGTATACTTGAAAATGAAATCAAAATGAAATGAAATGAAATGAAAATGAAATGAAAATCGCTTATTGTCACGAGTAGGCTTCAAATGAAGTTACTGTGAAAAGCCCCTAGTCGCCACATTCC
Source organism: Scyliorhinus canicula (assembly GCF_902713615.1). Lineage (NCBI taxonomy): Eukaryota > Metazoa > Chordata > Chondrichthyes > Carcharhiniformes > Scyliorhinidae > Scyliorhinus > Scyliorhinus canicula. The sequence continues at coordinate 119,820,267 of NC_052153.1, read as the reverse complement.
GGCGCCTGTTCGGGGAGGCTGTTACGGGAATCGAACGGTGCTGCTGGCTTGCCTTGGTCAGCTTTCAAAGCCAGTGATTTAGCCCAGTGAGCTAAACAGCCCCTACTTTTGCTGAATACTGTGAAAAATCGCTTTGAAAGTCCTCCACTGTTCCTCAATTGTCCCACCACAAAGTCTTTGTTCCCATTCTACCTTAGCGAACTCCTCCTTCATCCCATTTTCTCCTGCTTAGTTTAAGCACAGGACACTCGTGTTGGATTTTACCTTCTCATCCTCCATCTGTATTTTAATTTCAACCATTCTGTGATCACTCCTTCCGAGAGGATCTCTAACTATGAGGTCATTAATTATTCCTGTCTCATTACACAGGACCAGATCTAGCATAGCTTGCTCCCTCGTAGGTTCCATTACATGCTGTTTGAGAAAACTGCGCGGATACATTTTATGAACTCCTCCTCAAGGCTGCCTTGATCGACCTGGTTTGACCAATTGACATGTAGATTAAAATCTCCCATGATAATTGCCATACCGATTTTACATGCATCAGTTATATTTTTGTTTCTTGCCCGCTCCACCATGATGTTATTATTTGGTGACCTAAAGTCTATGAACGGGATTTTCCATCGGGGCCCGGAGAATTGCCGGGGGGGGGCCCGAAAATCGGTGGTGGAGAATTCGGCGGCCGGCGTCAGAGCGGCGGGGCGGGATTCACGCCCCCATGGCCATTTCCCGACCCGGCGGGGGGTCGGAGAATCCCCCCCTATACCTATCAGTGACCTTTCCTCCTGACTATTTCTAATTTCCACCCAAATGGATTCAACCTTTTTCTCCAGAGAACCTCTGTCATGTTTCACATCAGCCCTGATGTCATCCTGAAATATCAGTGCTACACCACCTCCCTTACCTTCCTGTCTATCCTTCCGAATAGTCTGATACCCCATAATATTTAACTCCCAGTCGTGAGCACCCCGCAACCATGTCTCTGTAATGGCCACAAAATCATACTCATTTGCAATGATTTATGCCGCCAACTGATTTACCTTGTTTCGAATGCTACAAGCATTCAGGTAAAGTGCCCTGTTAGTTTTCTTAGTTCTCTTTGAATCCTGACACGTCCATTAATAACATCTCCTGAGTTAAGAACAAAGAGAATTGCAGCACAGGAACAGGTCCTATGGCCCTCCATGTCTGCACTGACCATGCTGCCCGTCTGAACTAAAACCCCTGACCTTTCCAGGACCATATCCCTCTATTCCCATCCTATTCATGTATTTGACAAGACGCCCCTTAAAAATCACTATCGCATCTGCTTCCACTACCTTCCCCGGCAGCGAGTTCTAGGCTCCCATATCCCTCTATGTAAAAAACCTGCCTCGTACATCTCCTTTAAACCTTGCCCCTCGCACTTTAAACCTTTGCCCCCAGTAATTGATTCTTCCACCCTGGGAAAAAGCTTCTGACTATCCCTTTAAAATTTTTATTAATTTTCCATGTAGCTGAACACAATTCCCCATGTGCTAACCTGCTGCTTTACTTCCCATTAACCATCATACTGCCCGTAGTTTTACCATTCCCTTCCCCTCCACTTGCTAGTTTAAAGTCCATGTGACTACCTTATTTATCCTTTCTGCTAGAACACGAGTACCAGATCAATTCTGGTGGAGACCGTGCCAACGGTACAGATCCTCCTGTTCCAATACTTATGCCAATGCCCCATGAAAAGGAAACCCTTTTTCCCGCACCATTCCTTTAGCCATGTGTTTACTTCCATACCTTTCTCATCCATATTCCATATCACGCGTGGCTAGGGTAGTAATTTAAAGAGTATGGCCGGGATTCTCCGACCCCCCGCCGGGTTGGAGAATCCCGGGGGCAGGTGCGAATCCTCCAGCACTGTTTTACGGGCGGCGGGATTCCCGCCACGCCAGTCGGGGCCATTGACAACGGCCCCCCCTGGCAATTCTCCGGGCCCCGATGGGCCGAGCGGCCGTCCAGTTTTGGCTAGTCTCACCGGTGTGAATTACTCACCTCACGCACGGCGGGACCTGGCAGGTACTTGTGTGGGAGCGGTCCTCGTGGGGGGGGGGGGCACGGTGGCCTGGCCCGCGATCAGGGCCTACCGATCTGCGGGAGGGCTTGTTCCATGGGAGGACTTCTTTCTTCCGCGTCGGGGCCTCGTAGGGCTCCTCCATATTGCCGGGGGACCGGCGCGGAGAAGAGAGCCTCCCGCACACGCGCGAGATCAGGCCGGCCGTTCCCCGCATGCACGAACTCACGCCGGCCCTTCGGCGCCAGCTGGAGCGGTGCCAACCCATCCGGCCTCCACCTAGCCCCCAAAAGTTCAGAGAATTCCTCACTTTCGGGGGCTGTTGACACCGATGTGGTTGGTGCCTGTTTTCCCGCTGGCGTGGGAACTTAGTCCCCAGAAGGGAGAATCCCAGCCTAAAATTTTGGGGGACCTTTTCTTTAATTTAGTTCCTAGTGCCTGGTAATCCCCCAACGGATCCTCTTTCTTAGTCTTGCCTATTTTGTTTGTACCAAATTGGACCACAACAACTGGATCCTCCCCCTCCCACTCCAACATCCTTTCAAGCCGGACAGAGATGTCCCTCATCCTGGCACTAGGTAGGCAACTGAACATGCGGGACACTCGGTCCTGCTTGCAAAGGATGCTATCAGTTCCCTAATTATAGAATTTCCTGCAACTACCACTTGTCTTTTTGCTCCCTTCGCTTGACTGGCCTCCTGTACCACGGCGCAGTGTTCGTATAGCTCCTCCTCCCTACAGTCCTTTTCCTCATCCACACAGGGCGCAAATACCTCACGCCCATTGGACAAGGTCAAGAGCTGAGGCTCCTCCGTTCCTGAATTCACGATCCCTCAACCTGCCTCACTTACATTCACACCCTGCTGTCACTGACCACTGACCGAATTTGAGGTACTTAATCTACAGGGTGTGACCACCTCCTGAAACAAAGCGTCCAGGTAACTATTCCCCCATCCGGATGTGGAGTAGTGTCTGAAGCTCAGACTCCAGCTCATCAACTCTGAGCCAAAATTGCTCAAGCAACCAACAGGAGATGTGGTCACTGCAGCGCGCAATGGGATCTGCCAGCTCCCACATCATGCAGCTACAGCACATCACCTGCCAGCCATCTCTATTAAGTTAATTAATTAATTAGTTTTGCAGTGTGTTTAGTGCAGATTACCTAACAGTCAATCAGGTCACAGCTTTCCTGTGATGTCATATTTTCAGGGTTTTTTTCAGACGAATACTCCCGCTTCCCCTTTGCCATTCCCTGCCCCGACATGACCACATCGACCGTCATTAAGGCCCTCCTCTCCATCTTCTCCCTGTTCGGCTACCCCGCGTACATACACAGCAATCGGGGGTCCTCATTTATAAGCGACGAGCTGCGTCAATTCCTGCTCAACAGGGGCATTGCCTCTAGAAGGACGACCAGCCATAACCCTCGGGGTAACGGGCAGGTCGAGCGGGAGAATGGTACCATCTGGAAGACCATACTACTGGCCCTCTGGTCCAGAGATCTCCCTATTTCCCGATGGCAAGAGGTGATCCCCGATGCCCTACATTTTATCCGCTCACTCCTCTGTACCACAACAAATCAGACACCTCATGAACGTCTTCTTGTTTTCCCCAGGAAGTCGTCCTCCGGATCCCCTCTCCCGACGTGGCTGGCCGCCCCCGAACCCATCTTGCTCTGGAAGCATGTGCGGGTGCACAAGTCTGACCCGTTGGTGGAACAAGTCCAGTTACTCCACGCTAACCCGCAGTATGCGTATGTGGAGTACCCCGACGGTCGACAGGACATGGTCTCCCTCCGGGACCTGGCACCCGCCAGCGTGCGGCCTTCCCCCCATTCACCACAGACACCCCCTGTTTTTTTTTCCCCCAGCGCCCCACCCTGGCCATCTCTTCCTCATCCATGGCGTCTCCACAGCCAGCTCGGGTGATGGAATCTGTTCAAGGACCATCGCTCCCGAACTCCAGGACGTCAGCGGAACCACCACCATCGGCTGAACCGACGTCACCTACTCCACCTCGGCGGTCTGCCAGAACATCACGGGCCACGAAAAGACTGATCGAATCGATTTAAATTACAACAACTCCATGGACCTTGTTGGGACTTTTGTACTAGAACATAGAACAGTACAGCACAGAACAGGCCCTTCGGCCCTCAATGTTGTGCCGAGCCATGATCACCCTACTCAACCCACGTATCCACCCTATACCCGTGACCCAACAACCCCCCCCTTAACCTTACTTTTATTAGGACACTACGGGCAATTTAGCATGGCCAATCCACCTAACCCACACATCTTTGGACTGTGGGAGGAAACCGGAGCACCCGGAGGAAACCCACGCACACAGGGGGAGGACGTGCAGACTCCACACAGACAGTGACCCAGCCGGGAATCGAACCTGGGACCCTGGAGCTGTGAAGCATTTATGCTAACCACCATGCTACCCTGCTGCCCCCAAAGATATTCAGCCCAGGCACTCCTCTGAGCTCCCAGCCACCTCACTTCATTTGTACTATTGTTAATTGTCTAGGCCGGTGGGAAGCCAAAAAAAAATGTAATACAAGAAAAGAAGAGATTTTTTTTTCTCTCTCCTGCTACTCATACCACCAGTTCTCTCCCCCCCCCAGCCCCCGGCTCTCGTTGATACCCCACCCCCCGGCTTCTTTCTCCGCAAGGGGTGAATGTGGTGATATGATTTGCATAGCTGTCTGCCATTGGAGCAGAAAACCGGCTTACCATTGGCCCTGGTCGGTCATGTGCCTCTTGACCGATTGGTTGGGACCAGTCATGTGACGGCTCTCCGATTGGTCGAGAGGCTGAGTTAACCACGCCTCCATACCGAGGTATAAATAGTCGAAATGCTCTGCGGTCATCCATTTACTGTAGTCGACCGCAGGGCTAACTTCTAGCTTATTAAAGCCTAACTTTTGTACAGCAACTCATCTCGCGTTCGATTGATGGTTCATCAATTTAATAAGCTAGAATTTTGAAGATGGAGTTCCGGATCAAGCCCGAATGCCTCCGCATCAGCCCGTAAACTCAGAACGCTTCAGAAATTTTTCAACATTGGCTGGCATGTCTCGAAGGATACCTGCCATCTGCAAACAGCCCCCCACCATGGCACAGAAGCTTCACATCCTCCACTCCAGCGTGGGCACAGCAGCCTACGCGATGATCAGGGAAGAGAAAGATTACGATGCATCCATGCTTAAGCTGAATGGACAGTTTCTTAAACCAGTCAACAGAGTATTTGCCCGACATCTGCTGGCCACCAGACAACAGCTCCCCGGTGAGTCATTAGACCAATTTTACCAGGCCCTCGCTGTCCTCGGGAGGAATTGCTCCTGCCTCCAAGTTTCAGCCACGGAGCACATGGCACTGTTGATCAGAGATGCTTACGTGGCTGGGATGCAGTATGCCGCTATCCGCCAGCGGATGCTGAAGAAAGACGACCTCAGCTTAACTGAGGCACAGACTCTCTCCACCTCCCTGGAGGTCGCCGATTTAAACGCCCGCGCCTATGTCCCCAGCCGCGCTGCACCACCTTGGGCCTCCTGGCACGCTTCCCCACCGCCATCCACCACTCACGACCTCACTCAGGCCTGCGCCGCGGGACGCCCCGACAAGTCCACGGGGCCCCGCTGCTATTTTTGTGGGTTCGCGAAACACCCTCGCCCGCGCTGCCCAGCCCGCTCCGCCCTCTGTAAGAGCTGCGGGAAAAAGGGCTACTTGTGCTCCGTCTGCCAGGCCAAATCGGTTGCTGCTGAACCGCGCAGCGACCGGGGATCCCCGCCTCCGGGCCCTTGCTGGCCCCTCTAGTACGCCGCGCCGATCTACCCCCCCCCCACCCCCGGGCCCCTGCGCCCGGCCTGCGCGCCTCCCCCTCTCCGGGCCCATTCGGGCCCCTCCAGCGCACCGCGCAACTCTTTCCTCGCCGCCCCCGGGCCCCTGCGCCTGGCCTGCGTGCCTCTCTGCCCCCGCTCCCAGCTGCTCCGGTCGGCCCGCCGGCACCGCTAACTCCGCCCCCCTCAACCACGAGGGCCCCGCGGCGCCGCCATCTTGGGGCGCCGACTCCACGTGCGGGTCCTGGGCGCCGCCATCTTGGGTCGCCGACTCCATGTGCGGGTCCTGGGCGCCGCCATCTTGGGGCCCCGACTCCATGTGCGGGTCCTGGGCGCCACCATCTTGGGGCCCCGACTCCACGTGCGGGTCCTGGGCGCCGCCATCTTGGGATCCTGACTCCACGTGCGGATCCTGGGCACCACATTCCGGGACTGGCACGCAAGGTTCTTCCAGCACCTACTCGGCCGACGACGACTGCGAAGATGGCTCTTCTCCATGGCTCGCGGCCATTCAACTCGACCAGTCACGACCACGCACGCTCGCCAAATCGAAAACGCTGATCCACCTCAACGGCCACGAGACGGGCTGCCTGCTGGACTCCGGGAGCACGTAAAGCTTCGTTCACCCTACCACGGTAAGACGCTGCGCGCTCCCTGTCCATCCTGCAAAACACAAAATCGGGTTAGCCTCAGGTTCGCAATCCGTCCGCATCACCGGCTGCTGCATCGCGGACCTCAGGGTCCAAGGGAAGGGTTTTTAAAAATTACAAACACCTGGTCCTCCCTGACCTTTGCGCACCGGCACTCCTGGGACTGGACTTCCAATGTAACCTGCAGAGCTTGACCTTCCAATTCGACGGCCCTATACCCCCCTCACTGTCTGCAGCCTCGCGTCCCTCAAAGTGGACCCCCCTTCCTTGTTTGCTAATCTCACCCCCGATTGCAAACCCGTCGCGACACGGAGCAGATGGTACAGCGCCCAGGACCGGGCCTTCATCAGGTTTGAGGTCCAGAGGTTGCTGAAGGAAGGGGTCATCGAGGCCAGCAACAGTCCCTGGTGAGCCCAAGTGCTGGTGGTCCGGACTGGGGAGAAAAACCGGATGGTCATCGACTACAGCCAGACCATCAACCGGTTTACGCAACTGGACGTGTATCCTCTCCCCTGTATTTCCGCCATGGCAAATGGTATCGCGGAATACAAAGTCTTCTCCACTGTGGACCTTAAGTCCACTTACCACCAGCTCCCCCTCCGCGCGAGTGACCGCAAATACACCACGTTTGAGGCAGATGGGCGCCTCTACCACTTCCTTAGGGTTCCATTTGGTGTCACAAATGGGGTCTCGGTCTTCCAACGGGAGATGGACCGAATGGTCGACATGTACGGATTACGAGCTACCTTCCCGTATCTTGATAATGTCACCATCTGCAGCCACGATCAGCAGGATCATGACGCCAACCTCCAGAAATTCCTCCAAACCGCAAAACTCCTTAACCTCACATAAAATAAGGATAAGTGCGTGTTTAGCACCGACCGTCCAGCCATCCTCGGCTACATAGTGCGTAACGGAGTGATAGGCCCTGACCCCGAACGCATGCGCCCCCTAATGGAACTCCCTCTCCCCAATACCCTCAAATCCCTCAAACGCTGCCTGGGTTTCTTCGCTTACTATGCCCAATGGGTTCCCAATTACGCTGACAAGGCCCGTCCACTCATTCAAACCACGACCTTCCCTCCGTCGACAGAGGCCTGCCAGGCCTTTAGCCGCATCAAAGCGGACATCGCAAAGGCCACGATGCGCGCCATCGACGAGTCCCTCCCCTTCCAGGTCGAGAGCGATGCATCAGATGTAGTTCTGGTGGCCACCCTGAACCAAGCGGGCAGACCCGTGGCCTTCTTCTCCAGAACCCTCCAGGCTTCCAAACTCCGCCACCCCTCTGTGGAAAAGGAAGCCCAGGCCATAGTCGAAGCGGTGCGACATTGAAGGCACTATTTGGCCGGCAGGAGGTTTACCCTCCTCACAGACCAACGTTCAGTAGCCTTCATGTTTGATAATGCACAAAGGGGCAAGATTAAGAATGACAAGATCTTACAGTGACGGATCGAGTTGTCCACGTACAACTATGAGATCTTGTATCGTCCTGGGAAGCTCAATGAGCCTCCTGATGCCCTGTCCCGCGGTACCTGCGCCAGCGCGCAGATAGACCGCCTCCGCTCCCTCCACGCGGACCTCTGCCATCTAGGGGTGACCCATCTCTACCATTTCATTAAGGCCCGCAACCTGCCTTTCTCCATCGTGGAAGTCAGGACAGTAACCCTTGACTGCCACATCTGCGCCGAGTGCAAACCGCACTTCTACCGCCCCGAGCGCGCACATCTGATCAAAGCATCCCGCCCCTTCGAACATCCCAGCATTGACTTCAAGGGGCCCCTTCCCTCTAAGAACCGCAACATTTACTTCCTGGCGGTAATCGACGAATACTCTCGCTTCCCCTTCGCCATTCCCTGCCCCGACATGACCACATCGACCGTAATTAAGGCCCTCCTCTCCATCTTCTCCCTGTTCGGCTACCCTGTATATACACAGCGATCAGGGGTCCTCATTTATGAGCGACGAGCTGCGTCAATTCCTGCTCAACAGGGGCATTGCCTCTAGAAGGACGACCAGCTATAACCCCAGGGGTAACGGACAGGTCGAGCGGGAGAATGGTACCATCTGGAAGACCATACTACTGGCCCTCCGGTCCAGAGGTCTCCCTATTTCCCGATGGCAAGAGTTTATCGCCGATGCCCTACATTCTATCCGCTCACTCCTCTGTACCACAACAAATCAGATACCTCATGAACGTCTTCTTGTTTTCCCCAGGAAGTCGTCCTCTGGATCCCCTCTCCCGACGTGGCTGGTCACCCCAGGACCCATCTTGCTCCGGAAGCATGTGCGGGTGCACAAGTCCGACCCGTTGGTGGAGCAAGTCCAGTTACTCCACGCTAACCCGTAGTATGCGTATGTGGTGTACCCCGAAGGTCGGCAGGACACGGTCTCCCTCCGGGACCTGGCACCCGCCGGCGTGCGGTCTTCCCCCCCTTCACCACAGACCCCCCCTGTTTTTTTTCCCCCAGCGCCCCACCCTGGCCACCCCTTCCCCATCCATGGCGTCTCCACAGCCAGCTCGGGTGATGGAGACTGTTCAAGGACCATCGCTCCCGGACTCCAGGACGTCAGCGGAACCACCACCATTGGCTGAACTGACGTCACCTCCTCTACTGCGGCGGTCTGCCAGAACGTCACGGGCCACGAAAATACTGATCGAATCGATTTAAATTACAACAACTCCATGGACCTTGTTGGGACTTTTGTACTATTGTTAATTGTCTGGGCCAGTGGGAAGCCAAAAAAAAATGTAATAAAAGAAAAGAAGAGATTTTTTTTCTCTCTCCCTTCTCTGGCTGCTACTCATACCACCGGTTCTCTCCCCCCCCCCCCCCCCCCCCCCCCCGGCTCTCGTTGATACCCCCCCCCCGGCTTCTTTCTCCGCAAGGGCGAAATGTGGTGGTATGATTTGCATAGCTGTCTGCCATTGGTGCAGAACACCGGCTTACCATTGGCCCTGGTCGGTCATGTGCCTCTCGACCGATTGGTTGAGACCGGTCATGTGACGGCTCTCCGATTGGTCGAGAGGCTGAGTTAACCACGCCTGCATACCGAGGTATAAATAGTCAGAACGCCCGGCGGTCATCCATTTACTGTAGTCGACCGCAGGGCTAACTTCTAGCTTATTAAAGCCTAACTTTTGTACAGCAACTCGTCACGCGTTCGATTGATGGTTCATCAGTGGCCTCTCCCACTGCTTCATGCACAAAGCAGCTGAGGTACTTGCACACATGATTCAGTCTGTACTTCAAGGACTTGAAGGCACGCTGAGCATCAGTGACGATATTTTCATTTACAGTTTCTCGGAAAGTGAACTTGGAGGAAATGAACTGCAAGCTCTCAGAGAATATAACCTCACCTTGAAAAAAGACAAGTGCATGTTCAATGAAAGCAGAATCAAATTCATTGGTCATGTGTTCAGTGGTGAAGGAGTATCAATTTTCATGGAAAGTTGAAGCCAATTCAATTACTGCAGATCCTTCAAACACGCAGGAATTCTGAAGTCTGATATGACTTATCATATATTGTACATACATATTTCATTCCAAACCTCACCACACTACACGATCTGACAAAAGCGACAATTAAGTGGAGGTGGATTAAATCTCACTAACAGGCTGCATATTAAATCAGTTATTAGCAAGTTTGACCCTGAGAAAACCACCCAGCAAGTTGTGGATGCAAACTCGGTTGACTTAGGTGCACATCTCAAGCAAACGGACAAGGTAGCGAACCCATCAGATGTTGCGAATGCAATCTGCTTGCAAACATCTGAGTGCAACTTTATTTGCAAAGAGAGAGAGAAGCACTCAATCTGACGGGATAACTTACATTTTCACCTCTATTTGTACAGAAGCAAGTTTGGAGTCATAACGGATCATAAACGGCATGTTGAGTATCAAAGGGGCAAGCTCAAACCAGCAGACTATCTTTCTTGACATAAGTTGCCAACTGTCAATCCTACTAGTTGTGAAGAAAAGATTGCCCAAAAAATAACTCAGAAGCGGAGCCAAAACCGCTAAAACTGCAAGAAGATGATGCATTGTAGCTGTATCATGGCAATTAAATTATGAGGAAAGAGCTAGGCACCGAAAGCTAGTGATTCAAAACAATTGTTGGACTTTAAACTGGTGTTGTAAGACTTCTTACTGTATCACAAAGATTGACCAGATTCTCTCCATGTTTAGAGTCCCTCAAACAGTAAGAAGTAACAATGGACATCCATTCAACAGCAATAAGTTCAGTAAATTTGCAAACTATCTTGTTTTCGCTCACTGAAATTTCATCCCCTCCCCCCACCATTGACCAAGAGCTAATGGAATAGTCGAGAGATTTATGCATACCTTGAAAATAGTGATACCTACAGCTACAGCTGAAATCAAGTCAGGGAGGTAAGAGCTGCATTGTTTTCTTCACAATTTCAGAGAAATTCTTCACTCAGCTATTGGAAAGACTTCAACTACTCTCAGCTTTGCACATCCTATGTTTTGCACATCCTAACACGTCTTCCTGAGCTACCCCATGGAGCTATTGATCTACATGTGCACGAATGTGATCAATAACAAAAGGATTGAATGTGAGTAAATACAGAGCAAAACATGACATTTAGAGCTATACCAATAAGGAGATAAGGTGCTTGTGAAACATGATGGTCATCTTGGAAAGCAAATAATCAATTATGACAGCCAATCATTTGTTGTGACCAACACAAAAGGGTCAACGATCACTGCTAAGCATAGTTCACAAATTATCACACAAAATATGCCATTCTTCAATGCACTGATAATGCCAACAATAAAGATTGAATTCAATTCCGACATTGACATCTCAGATAAAGAACAAGATTTATATGAGACCACACCTGATGTTGGACAATACCCTACTCATGAGAGAAAATGTTTACCATACTTATGTATGCAAAAAGAATTACTTTCAGTTGATGAACAAATCTTTCGCTCAAAATGGTGGCTCAACATCAGAATTCCCCCAGAAATCCCTCCTAATTATGCCTGGATGTGGAACACTGAATTGCATCCTGCTTTAGGACCACAAATATAAAACTAGTGCAGTTCAGCTTCAGCGGGAGAAAATAGGGTGAGATTCGCCATTGCCCAACGCCGATATCGTAATCTCGATCGGGTGGCGAATCCCTGTTTACGACCAATTTGGGGACGACGCCTGTTTAGAACATAGAACATAGAACACTACAGCGCAGTACGGGCCCTTCGGCCCTCGATGTTGCGCCGACCTGTGAAACCATCTGAAGCCTATCTGACCTACACTATTCCATTTTCATCCATATGTCTATCCAGTGACCACTTAAATGCCCTTAAAGTTGGTGAGTCTACTACTGTTGCAGGCAGGGCGTTCCACACCCCTACTACTCTCTGAGTAAAGAAACTGCCTCTGACATCTGTCCTATATCTATCACCCCTCAATTTAAAGCTATGTCCCCTCGTGTTGGTCATCACCATCCGAGGAAAAAGACTCTCACTGTCCACCCTATCTAACCCTCTGACTATCTTATATGTCTCTATTAAGTCACCTCTCAGCCTTCTCCTCTCTAACGAAAACAACCTCAATTCCCTGAGCCTTTCCTCGTAAGACCTTCCCTCCATACCAGGCAACATCCTAGTAAATCTCCTCTGAACCCTTTCCAAAGCTTCCACATCCTTCCTATAATGTGGCACGCAGTACTCCAGGTGCGGCCGCACCAGAGTTATGTACAGCTGCAGCATGACCTTGTGGTTCCGAAACTCAATCCCCCTGCTTATAAAGGCTAGCACACCATATGCCTTATTTACAGCCCTATTAACCTGGGTGGCAACTTTCAGGGATTTATGTACCTGGATGCCGAGATCTCTCTGTTCATCTACACTACCAAGAATCTTGCCATTAGCCCAGTACTCTGCATTCCTGTTACTCCTTCCAAAGTGAACCACCTCACACTTTTCCGCATTAAACTCCATCTGCCACCTCTCAGCCCAGCTCTGCAGCTTATCTATGTCCCTCTGTATCCTATAACATCCTTCAGCACTATCCACAACTCCACCGACCTTCGTGTCATCTGCAAATTTACTAACCCATCCTTCTACACCCTCTTCCAGGTCATTTATAAAAATGACAAACAGCAGTGGCCCCAAAACAGATCCTTGCGGTACACCACTAGTAACTGAACTCCAGGATGAACATTTGCCATCAACCACCACCCTCTGTCTTCTTTCAGCTAGCCAATTACTGATCCAAACCGCTAAATCACCTTCAATTCCATACTTCCTTATTTTCTGCAATAGCCTACCGTGGGGAACCTTATCAAACGCCTTACTGAAATCCATATACACCACATCAACAGCTTTACCCTGATCCACCTGTTTGGTCACCTTCTCAAAAAACTCAATAAGGTTTGTGAGACATGACCTACACTTCACAAAACCGTGTTGAGTATCGCTAATCAACTTGTTCTTTTCAAGATGATTATAAACCCTATCTCTTATAACCTTTTCCAACATTTTACCCACAACCGAAGTAAGGCTCACAGGTCTATAATTACCAGGGTTGTCTCTACTCCCCTTCTTGAACAAGGGGACAACATTTGCTATCCTCCAGTCTTCCGGCACTATTCCTGTCTGTTTCTGGATGCTCGGCCTGAAGGCCCTTCTCCGATGCTCCACCCCCAATGGGCTGCGTTCCCGATGAGTTCACTAGTGCTCTCCATTTTCGAGAACCCGGCGTGGCAGCTGCGGACTGTGTCCAGCACCGCCACAGTCAGGGGGGGAACCGTGCCACTGGCCGGGGGGGGGCTTCGGTGAGTGCTGTGGGGACTGTTATACGCACGGCTACGGACCCAGCAGCTTATTTTGTGAAGGCTGTGTGTTTTACGTGGTGCGGCTGCTAGCCCCTCACTAGTTGGAGGGTCGGTGCTGGGCTCTCGCCGATATGTTCGTCGTACAACTAGACACTTCCTCCAGACATAGCCTCAAAATCGGAGAATCCAGCCCATAATCTCCCAAACGGAGAATCTGCCCCATAGTGTTTAGTTTTGAAAAGTGCAATACACATATTGTTCCCTTGAAGCCAGCAGGCAGTATTATACCTGCAGAGGGAGTCGAGAAACAGAAGCAGAGAGGCTGAAGGTACTGTTTAATAGAGGAAGCCATATTATTCATGCAGTTTTAATTATGGTTGTCTCTGGCTCTTTGCAGTCCCAAGAACCTCACACACCATGCTGATGAGAATCTAAATCATCATACCGTAACTGTCGCTTGGTCAAAAATCTGGAGCTTCCTTCCTAACGGCACTGTCAATGGATTTACATCAGATAGACTGCAGAGGTTTCAGAAAGCATCTCACCCTGGGGCTGTTTAGCTCACAGGGCTAAATTGCTGGCTTTGAAAGCAGACCAAGCAGGCCAGCAGCACGGTTCGATTCCCGTAACAGCCTCCCCGAACAGGTGCTGGAATGTGGCGACTAGGGGCTTTTCACAGTAACTTCATTTGAAGCCTACTCGTGACAATAAGCGATTTTCATTACATTTCATTTTTCACTGTAATAGCACTTTCATGTGGCCATTTTTATATGTGTGCATATAAATCAAAATCAGAATATACCAGTCTCGTTGGGTACTAAAGCTCTGTGCATTCGTACCAGTGTTTTTGTCCTGCAAAGAAATCACAGTCTGACGATAGGAATGGGATTGTGGATTTCCCGATTACTTGGCTTGGAGAATCTTCCAGTATGCCACGAGAGGAACTCTCAGTTATCTTTTGCTGATAAATAGGCTTAAAAATTCAGTTTTAGAGAAAGGGCTGTTTGTACAAGTGGGTGGACAGAGCTTTGAAGAGGGCTGCATCAACAGGTATTATTGGGCAACTGGGAGCGTACAGCAATGATTGAGAATTTACGTTTACTAGAGATGTTTTTCACTGAAAATAATATCCCCAATCATCCTGATAATCCCCTTGTTATTTAAACAATGGAAAAAAGCGAAAGGGTGATATTTTTAATGGAAGCAGGCGAAAACTGTATGAAACTCTGAAGAATTTGCTCAACCCTGCTAAGCCAAAAGATACTGACAGGCATGCTGTGCAAGACTGAACAGCATTATAATCCCAAACCATTGGAGATTACAGAAAGCTATTGGTTTGTAGCAAGGAATCAATTGCCCAGTTATGACATTGGAAAGTTTATCATGGCATTGAAAAAGCTGTCCACTCATTGTCATTTCAGGAATTTCAGAAGAGAACACTGGTGCACAGATTTGTGTGCAGTTTATGAAGTAAACATAATTGCAGCATAGCTTGCTCAGCAGCACTGTCCATAAACATGGCAGAATGTGACCGGGAAAAGTTAGAGTTAATTAATAGACAACCGTCAGTCCAAGTTGTAGTGGAGAAGACATCAGTCTATCCTTAAATGGACAGTCCCGCCTTCCCAGGTATCAGCCTGGTAAACCTTTGCTGTACTCCTTCCATAGCAAGAACATCTGCCCTCAGATAGGACACCAAAACTGAACACAATACCCCACGTGTGGCCTCACCAATGCCCTGTACAATTGTAGTAAAACATCCCTATTCTCATACTCAAATCCTCTCACTATGAATGCCAATATACCTTTTGCCTTCTTCATTGTCTGCTGTACCTGTGCGCTTACTTTCAGTGAATGATGCATGAGGACACCGAGGGCTTGCTGAGTAGCCACCTCACTCAATTTGCACCCATTCAAATAATAATAATAATCGCTTATTGTCACAAGTAGGTTTCAATGAAGTTACTGTGAAAAGCACAAAATAATCTGCCTTCCAATTTTAGTGACCAAAGTGGATAATCTCACATTTATCCACTTCATACTGCATCTGCCATGCACATGCCCACTCACTCAGCCTGTCCAAACCCTGCTGCAGCATCTCTGCATCCTCCTCACAGTTCACCCTCCCACCTAACTTTGTACCATCTGCAAATTTTGAAATACTACATTTAGTTCCCTCGTCCAAATCATTAATATATAATGTGAACAGTTGGGGTCCTAGCACAGATCTCTGCGGTACCCTACTGGTCACTGCCTGCCAACTTTTTGCTTCCTGTTTGCTAACCTGCTTTCTATCCATCTCAAGACATTACCCGCAATCCCATGAGCTTTAACTTTACATAATAATCTGTCATATGACACCTTATCGAAAACCTTCCGCAAGTCTAGTCAACTCTAGTCCCTAGTCAACTCTACCAGTTACATCTTCAAAGAATTCCAATCAACATGTCAAGCATGATTTTCCTTTCATAGATTCATGCTGAGCACTGCTTTCCAAATTCTGTGCTATGAAATCCTTGATAATGGACTTCCCGACTACTGACATTACTCCCACTGGTCAATAGTTCCCTGTTTTCTGTCTACCTCCCTTTTTGAATAGAAGGGTTATATTAGCTACTCTCCAATCTGTAGGAACCATTCCAGAGTCCAAAGAATTTTGGAAATGACGGCCAATGGATCAACTATTTTGCAGGCTACTTAATAGTACTCAGGGATGAAAATTATCAGGCCCTGGATTTTTATCCACCTCAATCCCATTCATTTCCCGAAAAGCCTGGGCAGGATTCTCCGACCCCCCGCCAGCGGCTGCTGGCAGCGGCCCCTCCGGCGATTCTCCGGCCCGCGATGGGCTGAGTGGCCGCCCGTTTTCGGCGGGTCCCGCCAGCGTAAATCACAACAGGTCCTTACCGGCGGGACCTGGCTCCACGGCAGCCTGCAGAGTCCTCGGGGAGGCATGGGGGATCTGGCCCCGGGGCGGGCCTGTGCCGTGGGGGCACTCGTTTCCTCCGCACCAGCCGCTGTCAACCTCTGCCATGGCCGGTGCGGAGAAGAGCCCCCTTGCGCATGCGCTGGGATGATGCTTGGATGGCGCGAGCCGGTTGCACCGTATTTCGTAGTTGAACCCGGTACCTGATTCCCTGTCGAGAGGGAAGCTGCGTAACCCATCGGACAAATGCAGCACTGATCAGCGACTCCGAGCCGGTGTGTCCCGAGGGTCTTGGCAGCTGGTGCTCCCACGCATATGCCAACTCGCGCCGGCCAGTGGAGGCCCTTTGGGGCGGCCCGACGCCGGAGTGGTTCACGCCACTCCTCGGCGCCAGAGTGGCCTGCCCCACCGGTTCACGGAGAATCCTGTCTCATTTCTCTACGAATACCAATTTCCTTCAGATCCTCACTAAAACTTGTACATCTGGTACATTATTCTTGTCTTACTTTGTGATGGTAGAAGCAAAGTTTGAATTTAGTTCCTCAGCCTTTTCTTTGTTCCCAGTTATAAATTCCCCAATTTCTGACTGTCAGGGGCCTACATTCATTTAAATCAAACCTTTTGGCCGGGGTTCTCCGATCCCCCACCAGGTCGGAGAATCCCCGTGGGGGAGGTACCATCCTGCCCTGCCGCAGCAACCAGTTTTAACCAGTCTCGCCGACGTGAATAAACTCACCTCACGCACAGCGAGACCTGCCAGTTCAGTGTGGGGGGGGGGGGGGGGGGGGGGGGGGGGGCTGGTCCTGGGAGTGGGGGCGTGGGGGGATCCGACCCCCGGGGGGGGGGCACGGTGGCCTGGCCCGCAATCGGGGCCTACTGATCCTGTGGGCGGGTTGTTTCTGTGGGGGTCTTCTTTCCTCCACGCCACGCCCCTGTAGGGCTCTGCCATATTGCCCGGGGGCCGGCATGGAGAAGAGAACCCTCGCACATGCTCGGAAATACGCCGGCCGGTCTGCGCATGCGTGAGATCACCCCGGCCATTCCGCACATGCGCGAATGTGCGCCAGCCGTTCTGAGCCAGCTGGAGCGGCACCAACCACTCCGGCGTCAACTTAGCCCCCAAAAATTTGGAGAATTCCTCACTTTCGGGGGCTGTTGATGCTGGAGTGGTTGGCACAGGTTTTCCCGCCAGCGTGGGGACTTAGTCCCCAGAAGGGAGAATCCGGCCCTTTCTCTTTTCATATCTATAGAAACTTTTACAGTCAGTTTTTATTTTTCCCACTAGTTTAGTTTAATATTATATTTTCCCTTCTTCATCAATCCCTTGGGGCATGATTCTCCGTAAAGATTTCTTAGTGTTGTAGCGAGCAGGAATTGCCGCAAGCTTTCCAGCGCTCGGCCCATAAAGGCCAGCAACACTATTCAACATAAATTGGTCCACTTAATGATTTCTCATGGGCTTCTCGCCGTAAATGAGGGCTCGACAGCACCGTGCGCGCTAGCCCCCTGCGAACAAGGTTGAGCAGCACTTACACAGCACTTTCTCAACCAACCCAGCCAGCTCACAACAATGGTGCAAAGTAGACTGGCCCCATGATTCGGGGATGCTGACCTTGGGAGGCTGCTAGACGCAGTGGAGGTCAGGAGGGTTGGCATGTTCCCCCACGGGTCCAGGAGGGTTAGCCATAGGGCAGCCAGTGCTGACTGGGTCAAGGTGGCAGCGGCAGTGAGCTCAGGGAATGTGATCATGAGGACTGGCCTCCAGTGTCGGAAGAAGATCAATGACCTAAACAGGGCAGTATGAGTGAGTAGACACCAATGTCCCCCCTCCCGAGACCTTTCCGCCCCCACGGGAGTATCTATTCCCCTTCCCCATCAACCCCCCAACCTTTCCTCCACCCCCTCTCCCTTCAAACCCCCCAACCCTCATTCACACACTGTGAACTACGTGTGGGCTAACGATGCCCTCTCTTTGTCTCCTCAGGAAAAGCTCTTCCACAATCTCCGGGAGAGGGCCCAGACTGGCACTAGTGTGCCGGGCATAAGAATCCACACCACCTTCGAGGAGCATGCCCTGAAGGTGACTGTGGTGGCCAAGGACAGAGTGATCACTACAGAGTGGTTGAGGTGAGGAACAAATGGACCTCACCCGAAGGACCTGTCAAACGTGAATTGTTATTGCTTATTTCCATCCTTCCCACTGACCACATGTCTATTCTCCTGCAGGTCCTCCAGCTGACAGCGCCAGCCCATCCCGGGCGCACCCTCTCCAGCCTCCCAGGAAACCACTTCGGAGAAGAGATCCGAGGATGCGACCGTAATAGTCGCGTCACAGCTGTCATCTCCACTCTCCACCCTCCACCTGTGCAGATACACACATCTTAGCGGGACATATTAGTGGTCAGGCTTCTGTGGCACAATCTGGTGAGCATCACACTGATGCTGAGGTACATCAGGTGGAAGCAGGAACCCCCAGGCGAGACAGCAATCGGAGGTCTGCTGAATCCCAGGATCTCAGCCTGATGCTGAGACAGTGGTACAAAGTTACCCAGAACTGATGGAGACATTGTGGAGCAGCTGGGACATTCAGAGGGAGATTTCAGCAACATTCCAGCAGATCCATTGGAGGGGTCCCAGAGGCAACAGCTGCAGGAGATGTCACCAGAAAAGCTAGGCACTGAGTCCAACACTGCTAGGCTGGTGACCGCAATGAGAGCCTGAGAGTTGGCAGAGTGGTGATATGCCTGTGAGCAATATCATAGCTGGATGGTGTGTTGCCTCCAACTAGTACGTGGCGGTGCAGACACACTATGTGGTCTTAAGGCAGTAGTCATGTGACAAGAAACTCCAATATAAGTGGGGGCACATCCTGCCATCATCAGATAGTTGTAGGAGATGGTTGTAAGACACACAGATGAACAGTCGGGCAAGGTGTAATTCCAGAGGAGTACAAAGAAACTACATGCTAACTTGCTCTGTAACAGATCGCTATCTTACCAGATGTGATTCAATAAAGATCCTGGTTTGGACAAGTCAAGGTGTTTGGCAGATTCCTTGTAAGACATCGAACACCAAACACAACAGGCACCATCAGTGAAGGTGTACAAGGCATCGCGCAGTCGGGGACGGCCATGGCTGAGGATCTCGACAGAATGTCTGACTTGCTGGGGGATGTGACCCAGTACCAAGCTGACCTTGATGAGGTTCTGCAGGACATGTCCCGCTCTCAGATAGGAATCTCATTCAGATAGGAATGGGGCACGAACCAGCTGCCTTCCATCCCAAGTTGGACCGCAGGGCCCTATGAGCAACAACCGGGAGGCGCGGGCGCTGACTGCCAACACGCACCGTCCCATGGAGTGGGGGTGGTGCCCATCAGCTCCCCCAATTTCCCCCATTCTGAGGAGGCCATGTCTCGCAGTCAGCACACGGGACAGGGCAAGTGAGCCGGGGCCCTCTATCCCCAGAGCCCTCAGAGGGCACCCGCTAGGGGCATCAATGGCCATGGGACGAGGTAAGCAGCTGGCTGCCCCAACTTTTGATGTACATCCTGGGGACACGCCGAGACATAGTGGTAGAGCTAGTAGGGCAAAGCACTTTGAGGATCACTAAGGGCACTGCGGGAGGGGATAGAGGGTGGGGGGTAGGTGGGGGATGAGGGGGCTGGAGATGGAGGTGCGGAGGGGACAGCACCATCGGCTGCCGAATTGTCAACACAATAAAGCTCTGTCCCATCCCCTGGGTTTTCAAATGTTGGCTGTTGCGTGTGTGGTGTTGCCTCCTGCAGTGTTCAGGCACAATATCTAGACATCAACGTGTGATTTGGATGCTAGGCAATGATTCCCACATGCTACATGGTACGCCCACCCACGGGAAACCACTTGCGTTGTGTGAAGTGCTCAATTAACCACAATTGCCAATTCCCTATTAGCGATAGCCTTTAGCCGCACGGCCAGAGGCCTCGGCAGTTGATGGGAGTTATGGGTGGCCAGTGGGGCAGACGGGCAGGGACAAGGATTGCCCCAGGAATGGGTAAAAATGATCCAGGGGTTGTCATGGTGGTGCCACGGGCGGTTGCTCCCCAGTTGCCCCCCCAGCGCATTCCTCCACCCGCCCATGGCAGTCCACCCCAACAGAGGGACTCCCAGCCGAGGACCCCCAACCCCCCGGCGAGCACTGGGGTGGCAAGCCGAGCAACACCGGGCTCTTTGCCTGTGAGCACAGATGGCTTCTCACCTCCTCGGCTCTCACAGAAGCCCTTCCGCCAGGTTCACGTTTTTCAAAAGGAGTACTAATCAGCGCCAGCGTGAGCACTTGCTGAGGAGGCTGCTGAATGATGGGAGGCCATTGGAATTGGGGTCGCTCTCATTAATTGTATGGAAATGGGGCTTAAGTGGTGATAATTGGTTTCTCACCACACTACGGGAGCGAGCCAATTGCATCGCAAACTGTTTGGCACCTGGCGCGGTTCTCGTTTTTACCCTCTCCCGCTATTCAACGGCCTCGTTTTGCTTGAGCGATAGTGCAACGAGGCCAGAGAATCCTGTCCTAGATCTGCCTTCACTGAATTTTAAACTGCTCCCAATCCTCAGTTCCATTGTTTCTTCTTGCTAAATTGTACGCCTCTTGTTTGAATCTAATACTATCTCTAATAACCAATGTGCAAAATTTCCCATTATTGTTGTGTCGGATGAAAGACAGCTTTGTTAGGAAGAAACTGGCCAGCAGCACTTCAGTTAAATTGGAAGGAACTTTCTCATATTTAACTGAAATTCACATTGCAAGACAATATGATCAGCAGATGCCATCAGGTGTTTTGTGAAACCGGCATACTGATTCAAGGATAGAATGCTAATGTACGTGTTCAGAGGAATGTAAGGTCAGTTTATTGCAGGCATCGTCCAGTATTCAATACTCAAAGGGAGAAAGTACAGCAATAACTGAGACAAAAGGCTGGATTCTCCGATTCTGGGGCTCTGTCCCCACGCCGGCGTGGGAACGGTGGTATTTACACCAGAAAAACTGGCGCAAAATGGCCACCGATTCCCCGTTTTGCTGGAGGCTAGCAGGATGGCAGCATAGAGCACCCGGCTCTAGCTGCCGATACACCCTAGAGAATAGCCGGTTCTGTGGCCGCGCATGTGCAGGGCGGCTGCCTGCAGCGGCAGCGCTGTTTCAAGGCGGTGGCTGCCCGCGGACCGGGCCCACGAAATAGTCCCTCCCTTCGGCCAGCCCGAGTGTCCCGGACCACCCCCCCCATCGTGCCCCAAGCCCGGAATAATGTCACCCCCTCCCACGGATTGGCCCTCCCCTGACTGTGGCGGCGCTGGACTGAATCCGCACGCCGCATTCCCGACGGGTGAGACCACACGTGTCCCACGCCATCGGGAACTCGGCCGGTCAGGGGAGGAGCATCGGGGGCGGGCCTCAGGCAATGGCGAGGGGGCGGAGCATCGCAACAGTGGCAGCGCCCCCGATTTGGTCGGAAGCTCGGATTCTCTGGCAGGTCACAAATGCGATTTTGGAGTCGGCGACCAGAGAATCCAGCCCACTATCTTTAAGATAGAAGAAAGTTATTGGGCTACTCCCATTGTGGTAGTGTAAGAATGTGTGGATCAGAAGTTAACTCTAAATCAGGTGCTGAAATATACTCCATTTGTCAAACGTGGAGCATTTGTTCACAATATTGCCTGTATACCAGATTCTTTCAAAGTTCGATCTGACAAATGCCTATCAGCAGCTTGAGTTAAATGATGAGTCGAAGGCATATTTGACTGTTAATACACAGATGGGTCTATTTCTGTTTCATAAGCTGCCATTTGGTGTTTCTTCAACCTTGGGATTTTTCAAGGATTAATGAACCAAAGTTTGTCAGGAATTCAGAGGGTATTTGCACAACATCCTTATTTCAGCTCTAAACAGACAGACCCCTGAAGGCAGACTGAAAAAGGTGCTCCTGTGTTTGGAAAAGCATAGAGTTCGGGTGAGGGCATTTCAAAACTCTGCAGAGTACTGGGGTCACTGGGTAGATAAAGATGGATTACATCCCACCAAGGGTAAGGTTCAAGCAATAAGAAATATGCCACACCCTCAAATATCTCTAAGCTCCGATATATTACGATCGTAAATTCATACCAAATTTGGCAACCTTATTGCGACCATCAAATGAACTCTTGAGGAAGGGTGTTGCGTGGATTGGACTAGGGAGTGTGACAAACCATTCACGTTGTGTAAGTCAGCTGGTAGATGGTACATGCTTGTCCATTACGATGTGTCCAAAAAGATTAAGCTAGCATATGATGCCTCTCCATACAGAGTAGGTACTGTGAACTCTCAGTCATGGGCGATGACCAATTGCATTAGCTCCACACACCATCAGTGCAGGTGAGCTGAATTATGCTCGGAACGAACATGCAGCATTCTTGGTTGATTTTTGGAGTAAGACGATATTCAGAAGTACTTTAATGTTCATAGTTTCACAATCAAAACTGTTTGTATGCCACTGATGGATATATTTTATTGAATCCAAAGTCTCCAATACCCACTTTGGCTGAAGCTCAATCTCGCCTCTTTTCAATACAAAATTAAGAAAGGCAATCAACAATTGCAATGCCGATGCAATATCTAGTTAAACAATCCTCATCAGAGCTAAAGACCAACAGGAAAGATGTATTTTTCTTACGGAAATAGATAAGTTGTCAGTCACAGCAGATGACCTTGGTCGAACATCTCTCAGGGACCCTGTATTGGAAAGGATAATTCAATTATATCGCAAATGGGTGGCAACACATATACTGGATTTAGAAAGGAGGCCAATTTTGTTTGTGTAAGAATGAGTTGTCAGTTGATGAAGGTTGTGTTATGTAGGGCAGCGTGGTAATTCCTGAAAGGTGCTGATCGCATTTTCTCTGCAATCTTCATGATCAACATTTAGGAATGAGGTCGAACCTATCTTTGATAGCCAGGGTTAGATAAGGACATAGAAGACACAATGAAGCTGTATTGAGTATGTCAGGCAGTACAAAAGAGGCTTCCATCGGTACCTGTGCAACCATGGAAACGGACAATTAGAGTGTGGCAGAGGCTGCACATAGATTTTGCAGAATTTGAAGGGCAGCAGCTGCTCATTGAGATATATGGCTGTTTGAAGTGGGTTGAAGGGTTCCCAATGAATCAAACAACTAACAAACTCAAGAAATTTTGCATAGTTTGTTTGCCCATAGCAAATTATGTCAGAAAACAGACCTCGGTTTTCTTCAGACAAGCTTATAATATTTCTAAGAATGAATGGGGTAAACATACTAGAATTCCACTGTATCCATCATGTTTCAAATGGAGCAGCAGAGCGCACAGTACAAATTCTTAAGTTTGCTCTTGTTAAACAATGCTAGATACAAATTGGAAGAAACGTCAGTTGTCATTGAATGACAAACTAGCGATTTTTTTATTCATTTATCTCAACACATATCACGACTGTTACAACCCCCTCGGGGGGCCAAGGTCTATGCTCTATAAGATTTCCCGCCTTTACCTGAGGCTAGGAACTCTCCTGGTAATTGGAGGCGAGTTTTCCCCTTAACAAGGGGGAACCTTTGAATATAAAAACCCCGACCAGGGTGCCTCCTATCAAAGTCACAAATAACACATGTGGCTATGACAAAGGAGGAATTTCCTCCCTCACTCTTCTCGAACTGCCTGCAACCATTGACATGGTTGACCACAGCATTCTCCTCCAACACCTCTCCATTGTCATCCAACTGGGTGAGATTGCACTCCCTGGTTCTATTCTTTACTAAGTAACTGGGTCCACAGTATCACTTGTAATTATCTCTCTTCCCACTCCGCTCACTCTGGTGTCCCACATGAATCTATCCTTGTTCTCCTCCTATTCCTCATCTGCCTTCTGCTCTCAGCGACATCATCTGAAAGCTCAGCATTCGTTTTCACCTGTTCCCCAATAAAACTCAGCCCTACCTCACCACCACCTATCTTCGTAACTTGCTGAGACTAACGCAGACTGTCCATATTTGTGCCATATTTGACCCCAAGGTGAGCTACACCGTCACCAAGATTGCCTATTTCCACCTCCATAACATTACGTGGCTTTGCCTCAGTTTATCTGCTGCCGAAACCCATTCATGCCTGTGTTACCTCTGGACATGATGCACTCCGGGTTGGTCTCCCATATTCTATCCTCTGTAATGTTGAGGTCATCAAAAACTTTGCTGCCGAATGTGCTTCAAGCCCCATTCACCTCTCACCCTTTGCTCAGTGAACGATACTGGCTCCCAGTAAAGCAATGTGTTGAATTTAAAATTCTCACCCTTGTTTTGAAATCCTTTCCGTGGCTTTATCCTTCACTATCTCAATGTTTCCTTCCAGCAGCACAACCCTTTGAGATAGCTGTGCCCATCTCATCCTGGCCTCTTGCGCATCCCAGATTTTAAGGGCTGCACCATTGATAGCCGTGCATTCAGCTCTGCAATTTCCTCCCTACACCTCTTTTTCCTCCTTTGAGACAATCCTTGTTACCCACAGCTTTGACCAAGCTGTTAGCGATCTGACCTAATTGGGCACATTCTCTGGTTCAGAGACTAGGGTCAGGAATCTCTGTCTGAGAGGTTATGTGTTGCCGTCGGGATTGAATTGGTTTGCATTTCTGTAGAAGGCGCAATTCAGGAAGTGAGTCAGGACATGCAAATGAGCCAGCACTCTATCCACGCGAAAGTAGAGAAACTCCCATTCCCGACAGCATCTGATTCGCTGGGGCCGGAATTGGTGCTGGAGAGCCCGAAAACCTGGAGCTGCTTATAAGCACTCCACTCTCCACTCACTCTCATTCCAGCCAAGAAGATGGCTTCAAAGAGACCAGCACTGAGGTCCTGGAGACGGAGCTTGAGAGAATGCTAGACACGGTGGGTGGAGGAGAGAAGGAGCAGACACCATCTTCCCCGGATGGGCAAGAGACTAAAGCCTGCCATCATTAACAGGGGTCTGGGAGGAGATGGCAGAGGCAGTCAGTGCTGCCACCCTCACCAGGAGACTGTCACCCAGTTCTGAAAAAGATGACCAACGTTCTTAGGACAGCTTGGGTGAGTCACACCTCTGTGCCACTGGCATCACTCCTATCCCTCACTCTTCACCTCACCCCCAATCCCCTAGAGGCCAACTACACCCCACCTGCCTTCACCTCCCTTACTACCAACCCTCTATCAAACCGCAACACCTCTTTGACCAGGTATCTTTCACACACATGCCAACACCGACACACCAGACCAAACTCCTGCGGAGCAGAAAACGATGGAGTTAGCGGGGCGAGGCAGATGAGAGGGCAGTCTCAGAAGTGGAGGTTGCCATGCAGCAACTATGTGAGCTCCCAATGCAAAATGATGTCCCTTCAGCAAGTGAATCACACCTCTCCCACAGGCCACTACTTCCCAAGATCTCACCATTTCTCTTCTCTTTTGTCTTGCAGGATCACTGTCAGACGAGACCAGGCCATCAGGGCTACCCTACCCCCAGTGAGAACCCCAGCACACCCCGGAGCACTGGCTTTTTGCTGCTATTGCCACCTGCAGAGACTATCATGTTGGTGAAGCATTTCAGTGAAGAGGCTCCTGTGTCACCTTCTGATGCACAGTTCGCACATGTTGCCGCACATCGGGTGGAGGTAGGGACACCCAAGGGAGCAGACATTCGGAGGGCTGCCTGAACCCAGGAGACAGCTGTAGTCTGGTCAGGTGCCGTGCTTCTGGAAAGTATAATCCTATCACTAGTGGAGATGCAGACACCGAGCCAGAATTTACGGGAGGGAGCGTCAGCAATTTTCCAGCACCTACAGGAGCAGGTGGAGGAGTCCAATCACCTTCAGGTGCAGGAGATGGTGCCAACAATGCAAGCTTCCCGGGACCAACATTGAACGGCTGCCATCTATGCTGGAAGGCCTAGGACAAGATGTCAGAACTGTGGATCAGGATGTCCAAGGCTTGGGGCACACTGTGTGGTTGATGGCTGAGGTTCAGGACAGGGGAGCCCAGTCATAGGTAAACATGTCCAGGAACTACATGGACATTACTGCGGCGCTCCATAACCTGACCCAGTCACACTGAGTCAAGGCTGAGGGCATCGAGAGCATTGACAAGTCACAGAGGGACATGGCACAATGCCAGAGGGTCATGACCAAGGCAGTGAGGGACATGACTGAGGCAGGGAGGGACATGTCTCACTCTCTGAAGGATGTGTCCCAGTCTCCATGCTCTGTGAGGGCATTGAGACCATGGCTCAGATGAGAGTGGGTTTCCAGGACTGGCAGAGTCAGGGATGGTGGCGCCTCCGGAGCTTACTCTGGCCTCACCTCCACCCCATGGAGATGTCCGGAGGCCATTGATCCCCCTGAGGGAGGAGGAGATGAAGGGGCCCATGCCCTTGCCTCCCACAGGGGAGGTTTTGGAGCACCTCAGCGCTTCCGAATCCCACCCACCAGACACTGGCGCAGCAGGCAGAGCAGGGTGGCAGGTCGCAATGTGTGACACCCAAAGGTCGGCCAGGTCAATCCAGATCCAGGCCCTTCAGAGGACGGCTGCCAAAGGCATATCAGGTCAGAGGATGAGAAACATAGCAGGCGCCTTCCATGTCTGATGTGCTGTCTGGTGTCAAACCTAGAAGGAGCATTAGAACACGTAAGATTAGAAAGTTAGACACCATTTAAGTTGACATAGGTACAGCACATATGTGAGAGTTAGGAATCAGGGCACGACAATGTATCGAGTCACCAGTAAACACCTTTTCGCCAACATTCTAACCTGCATCTATCCTCTGACTGGAAGGCGGTAGAGATGGGCTGGGGCTGTGTGTGGATGGTGTGCCAAGTAGGGAGTGTGTGAGGATGGGGGTGAGGGGTTATGGGAAAGGTAGATGCGGTTGAAGGATGGCAAGGGCAGGGACCCAGGAAACTTGAACATTCCACGTGGGGTCACCCTCAGATGGAAGGAAATGGGGCCAGAAGTGTGAGGTCGCCAGCTTACCCAGTAAGTGATCCGTCACTGCGCACCATCTCCAAATACACCTCTCACTGCACGCAAAAAACATATGGGCCCGTGAGATGGAATGGCCATCACTCATGCAGGAATCACTCGCGCAGACAGGAGAATGTGATCCTGAAGGCAGGAGTCAGACTTTGTCAAACGATGTGGAGCATCAGAGTGCGGTATGATCATCATATATCAGCATTACAAGGGTTAATGTAGTACCATGAATAGTCACTAGAGGGAGCTGCAGATACTGCTATATAAAGCAGTGATGCTGGACCTTACGGGAGGAGTAAGCAGGAGACAGCTAGAGATAGGTCATTCGAGCAGTTAGTATGAGAAGGTTAGATTATAGATATACCAGTGAGTGAGATTAGCAGTAGGTGAATGTAGTTAAATATTATTGATTAATTCTGTATTGTAATAACCCTGTTGAAACCCAGTTTAGTAGTGTAAACAAAATCATGGCTTTGTTTAAGTAAAAACTATACTGTGGTCTTTGAGGAACACGATGCGATCCATCCTAGATAAGCAACAAAAAGTATACCACATCGTACCAGGAATGTTTTCCTTGAAAGAAACAGTAATTAGATTAGTGTAGAATAACATTGTAAATTGAAGAAAGCAATCTAGAAGCTACATCTCAGAAAAATCTAAGGTAATGACTGATCAGAAAATGGAACATCTCAAGAAGCCTGACCACTTCAAGACACACGGTAAACCAAACCAGAACTGGGCTTTCTTTAAGCAACAGTTCAAAGTCTTTGTTTCAGCCTCCGCACTAGAAAATGCATCAGACCAGCGTAAGATAGCTCTCCTACTAAATTTGTCTGCACCGCAAGCAATTATTCAATTTGTTTGAATTTAGTGCAAATGAAGACAAAAATAAATACAGCATGGTGCTCCAGAAGTTTGGCAATCAATGTAAGAAACAGGTGAATGAGAATTATGAGCGCTACATGTTTCAGAAAAGGCTGCAGCTATGGGGAGAGTCACTGGATTCCTTTGTCACAACTCTCAAGCTCCGAGCATAGTAATTTTGCCTCCGTCTCCGAGCCCATGCTGCGGGACCATGTTGTGTTTGGAATTAACGATGAATGGCTGCCCGAGAAAATGTTGAGAAAACCAGTGTTGTTGATTGAAGACACTATAAATATGTGTAAAGCCAGTGAGCAGGCATCCAGCAAATATGCCGAATTCGTGGCAAAAGAAAAAGCGCGAAATCGATAAACATGGCTGACGCCATTAATGCTATGTCACAGCAAAGAAAACTGACCGGTGGCCATTTTGATTGTGACATCATGAGCATGATGACGTGCGCACACTATGGACACGCCCACAGTAAAAGCAATTGACCGGCGAGAGGGAAACATTGTTCCAATTGCGGTAGACTGAATCACTTTGCAGCACAGTGTCGTTTAGAACCATCTGTTACAGTAACCAAATTTAAATAGCATTATAGAGATGGCAGAAGGATCCAAAGTGTGCAAAGTGTTGAGAACAAATCCAAAATCACAGGAGATACAGAAGTGCTGCTGGACCTTAGAGCATGGGTAAGCAGGAGACAGCTAGAGCAAGGTCATCTGAACAGTTAGTGTGAGGAGGTTAGATTAAAGTTACACCAGTGAGTGAGATTAGCAGTAGGTGAGTGTAGTTAGATGTTATTGATAAATTATATATTCTAATAACGACTGAGAGTCAAAACCCAGTTTAGTAGTGTCAATAAAATCATAGCTTTGTTTAAATAAAAGCTATCCTGTGGTCTTTGTGGAACACTATGCGGTCCATCCTAAATACGGGCAGCACGGTAGCATTGTGGATAGCACAATCGCTTCACAGCTCCAGGGTCCCAGGTTCGATTCCGGCTTGGGTCACTGTCTGTGCGGAGTCTGCACGTCCTTCTCGTGTGTGCGTGGGTTCCCTCCGGGTACTCCGGTTTCCTCCCACAGTCCAAAGATGTGCAGGTTAGGTGGATTGGCCATGATAAATTGCCCTTAGTGTTCAAAATTGCCCTTAGTGTTGGGTGGGGTTACTGGGTTATGGGGATAGGGTGGAGGTGTTGACCTTGGGTAGGATGCTCTTTCCAAGAGCCTGTGCAGACTCGATGGGCCGAATGGCCTCCTTCTGCACTGTAAATTCTATGTAATTCTATGTAATAAGCAACACAAAGAACTTCACACAGAGCTCATTTCACGAGTCACCATCCCCAATATTGACTGGGACTCACTTTGTGCTCGGGGCTAGGACAGGGCAGAGTTTGTAAGGAGCATCCAGGATGGCTTCTTAAAACAATATGTAGAGAGTCCAACTAGGGAAGGGGCTGTACTGGAACTGGTATTGGGGAATGAGCCCGGCCAGGGGGTAGAAGTTTCAGTAGGGGAGCATTTCGGGAACAGTGACCACAATTCAGTAAGTTTTAAAGTGCTGGTGGACAAGAATAAGAGTGGTCCTAGAATGAAAGTGCTAAATTGGGGGAAGGCTAATTATAACAATATTAGGCAGGAACTGAAGAACCTAGATTGGGAGCGGATGTTTGAGGGTAAATCAACATCTGACATGTGGGAGGCTTTCAAATTTCAGTTGAAAGGAATTCAGGACCGGCATGTTCCTGTGAGGAAGAAGGATAAATACGGCAAATTCAGGACCTCGGATAACGAGAGATATTGTAGGCCTCGTCAAAAAGAAAAAAGAGGCATTTTTCAGGTTCAGAAGGCTGGGTACAGATGAAGCCTGTGTTGAATATAAGGAAAGTAGGAAGGAACTTAAGCAAGGAGTCAGGAGGGCTAAATGGGGTCACGAAAGGTCATTGGCAAATAGGGTTAAGGAAAATCCCAAGGCTTTTTACACTTACATAAAAAGCAAGAGGGTAGCCAGGGAAAGGGTTGGCCCACTGAAGGACAGGGGAGGGAATCGAAATGTGGAGCTTTTTCAAGCAACAGCTACTGCGTGTCCTTGATAAGTATATACCTGTCAGGCAGGGAGGAAGTTGTCGAGCAAGGGAACCGTGGTTTACTAAGGAAGTTGAAGCACTTGTTAAGAGGAAGAAGAAGGCTTATGTTAGGATGAGACATGAAGGCTCAGTTAGGGCACTTGAGAGTTACAAGTTAGCCAGGAAGGACCTAAAGGGAGAGTTAAGAAGAGCGAGGAGAGGACACGAAAAGTCGTTGGCGGATAGGATCAAGGAAAACCCTGAGGCTTTCTATAGGTATATCAGGAACAAAAGAATGACTAGAGTAAGATAAGGGCCAATCAAGGATAGTAGTGGAAAGTTGTGTGCGGAATCAGAGGAGATAGGGGAAGCGTTAAATGGATATTTTTCGTCAGTGTTTACATTGGAGAAAGGCAATGTTGTCGAGGAGAATACTCAGGTACAGTCGACCAGGCTAAATGGGATTGAGGTTCACAAGGAGGAGGTGTTAGCAATTTTGGAAAGTGTAAAAATAGATAAGTCCCCTGGGCCAGATGGGATTTATCCTAGGATTCTCTGGGAAGCCAGGGAGGAGATTGCAGAGCCTTTGTCCTTGATCTTTATGTCATCTTTGTCAACAGGAATAGTGCCGGAAGACTGGAGGATAGCAAATGTTGTCCCCTTGTTCAAGAAGGGGAGTAGAGACAACCCTGGTAGTTATAGACCTGTGAGCCTTACTTCGGTTGTGGGTAAAATGTTGGAAAAGGTTATAAGAGATAAGGTTTATAATCATCTTGAAAAGAACAAGTTGATTAGCGATACTCAACACGGTTTTGTGAAGGGTAGGTCATGCCTCACAAACCTTATTGAGTTTTTTGAGAAGGTGACCAAACAGGTGGATGAGGGTAAAGCGGTTGATGTGGTGTATATGGATTTCAGTAAGGCGTTTGATAAGGTTCCCCACGGTAGGCTATTGCAGAAAATACGGAGGTATGGGATTGAAGGTGACTTAGCGGTTTGGATCAGTAATTGGCTAGCTGAAAGACGACAGAGGGTGGTGGTTGATGGCAAATGTTCATCCTGGAGTTCAGTTACTAGTGGTGTACCGCAAGGATCTGTTTTGGGGCCACTGCTGTTTGTCATTTTTATAAATGACCTGGAAGAGGGTGTAGAAGGATGGGTTAGTAAATTTGCAGATGACACAAAGGTCGGTGGAGTTGTGGATAGTGCTGAAGGATGTTATAGGTTACAGAGGGACATAGATAAGCTGCAGAGCTGGGCTGAGAGGTGGCAAATGGAGTTTAATGCAGAAAAATGTGAGGTGATTCATTTTGGAAGGAATAACAGGAAGACAGAGTACTGGGCTAATGGTAAGATTCTTGGTAGTGTGGACGAGCAGAGAGATCTCGGTGTCCATGTCCATAGATCCCTGAAAGTTGCCACCCAGGTTGAGAGGGTTGTTAAGAAGGCGTACGGTGTGTTAGCTTTTATTGGTAGAGGAATTGAGTTTCGGAGCCATGAGGTCATGTTGCAGTTGTACAAAACTCTGGTGTGGCTGCATTTGGAGTATTGCGTGCAGTTCTGGTCACCACATTATAGGAAGGATGTGGAAGCTTTGGAAAGGGTTCAGAGGAGATTTACTAGGATGTTGCCTGGTATGGAGGGAAGGTCTTACGAGGAAAGGCTCAGGGACTTGAGGTTGTTTTCATTAGAGAGGAGAAAGCTGAGAGGTGACTTAATAGAGACATATAAGTTAGTCAGAGGGTTAGATAGGGTGGACAGTGAGAGTCTTTTTCCTCGGATGGTGATGACCAACACGAGGGGACATAGCTTTAAATTGAGGGGTGGTAGATATAGGACAGATGTCAGAGGCAGTTTCTTTACTCAGAGAGTAGTAGGGGTGTGGAACGCCCTGCCTGCAACAGTAGTAGACTCGCCAAATTTAAGGGCATTTAAGTGGTCACTGGATAGACATATGGATGAAAATGGAATAGTGTAGGCCAGATAGGCTTCAGATGGTTTCACGGGTCGGCGCACCATCGTGGGCTGAAGGGCCCGTACTGCGCTGTAATTTTCTATGTTCTATGTTCTAGGGCCTGATAGGATCTACCCCAGAATAGTGAAGGAGGCAAGAGAGGAAATTGCGGATGCCTTGACGGAAATCTTTGGATCCTTACTATCTTCAGGTGATGGCTCGGAGGACTGGAGAATAGCCAATGTTGTTCCTTTGTTTAAAAAGGGCAGCAAGGATAATCCAGAAAACTACAGGCCGGTGAGCCTTACGTCAGTGGTAGGGAAATTACTGGAGAGAATTATTCGAGACAGGATCTACTCCCATTTGGAAGCAAGTGGACGTATTGGCGAGAGGCAGCACGGTTTTGTGAAGGGGACGTCGTGTCTTGATAGAGTTTTTCGAGGAGGTCTCAAAAATGATTGATGCAGGTAGGCCAGTGGGTGTTGTCAATCTGGACTTCAGTAACGCCTTTGATGAGGTCCCCCATGGCAGACTGGTATAAAAGGTGAAGTCGCATGGGATCAGAGGTGGGCTGGCGAGACGGATACAGAACTGGCTAGGTCATAGAAGGCAGAGAGTAGCAATGGATGGGTTTTCTGATTGGAGGGCTGTGACTAGTGATGTTCCGCAGGGATTAGTGCTGGAACCTTTGCTGTTCGTAGTATATATAAATGATTTGGAGGAAAATGTAACTGGTCTGATTAGTAAGTTTGCGAACGACACAAAGGTTGGTGGAATTGCGGATAGCGATGAGCATTGTCAGAGGATACAGCAGAATTTCGATCGTTTGGAGACTTGGGCGGAGAGATGGCAGATGGAGTTTAATCCGGACAAATGTGAGGTAATGCATTTTGGAATGTCTAATGTAGGTAGGGAATGTACAGGTGGGGAAGGTAGTCAAGAAGGCATACGGCATGCTTGCCTTCATTGGCTGGGGCATTGAGTATAAAAATTGACAAGTCGTGTTGCAGCTGCATAGAACCTTAGTTAGGCAACACTTGGAGTATAGTGTTCAATTCTGGTCGCCACACTACCAGAAGGATGTGGAGGCTTTAGAAAGGGTGCAGAAGAGATTTACCAGGATGTTGCCTGGTATCGAGAGCATTAGCTATGAGGAGAGGTTTAATAAAGTCGGTTTGTTCTCACTGGAATGACCGAGGTCGAGGGGTGACCTGATACAGGTCTACAAAATTATGAGGGGCATTGACAGAGTGGTTATTCAGAGGCTTTTCCCCAGGGTAGAGGGATCAATTACTTGGGGGCATATGTTAAAGGTGCGAGGTGCAACGTTTAGAGGAGATGTACGAGGCAAATTTTTTACACAGAGGTTAGTGGGTGCCTGGAACTCGCTGCCAGAGGGGGTGGTGGAAGAAGGGACGATAGTGACATTTAAGGGGCATCTTGACAAATACATGAGCAGGATGGGAATAGAGGGATAGGGACCCCAGAAGTGCAGAAGATTTTAGTTTAGACGGGCAGAATTGTCGGCACAGGCTTGGAGGGCCTAAGGGCCTGTTCCTGTGCTGTACTTTTCTTTGTTCTTTTCTTTGTTCTTTGTTCATCCACCATCCTGTGAACAAGACCCACTGTTACTGCCAATCCAGGGCCAACATCCTGTAATGATGCTTGTAGGGCCCCTTGGAGATAAGAGTGGGCAGCACGGTAGCCTTGTGGATAGCACAAATGCTTCACAGCGCCAGGGTCCCAGGTTCGATTCCCCGCTGGTTCACTGTCTGTGTGGAGTCTGCACGTTCTCCCCGTGTGTGCGTGGGTTTCCTCCGGGTGCTCCGGTTTCCTCCCACAAACCAAAGATGTGCAGGTTAGGTGGATTGGCCATGATAAATTGTCCTTAGTGTCCAAAATTGCCCTTAGTGTTGGGTGGGGTTTCTGGGTTATGGGGATAGGGTGGGGGTAGGGGCTTGGGTAGGGTGCTCTTTCCAAGAGCCAGTGCAGACTCGATGGGCCGAATGGCCTCCTTCTGCACTGTAAATTCTATGAAATTCTATGAAAGAGGGGGAGAGGGAGCTGGGTGGGGTGAAAGGATGAGGGACAAGAGTATCAGTGAAGGGAGGAGAGACCGGGAAGGTACAGTAACGGGAGGAAAGACAGGGACAGTGAAGTGAAGGGTGGGAGGACAGGGAAGGTGCAGTAAAAGGAGGAGGGACAGGGAAGATGGAGTGAAGGGTGGAGGGACAGGGAAAGTGGCGTGAAGGGAGGAAGGACAGGGAAGGTGGAGTGAAGGGAGGAGGGACAGGGAAGGTGCAGTGAAGGGAGGAGGGGTAGGGAAGGTGGAATGAAGGAGGAGGGACAGGGAAGGTGCAGTGAAGGGAGGAGGGACAGGGAAGGCGGAATGAAGGGTGGAGGGACAGGGAAGGTGGAGTGAAGGGAGGAGGGACAGGGAAGGTGGAATGAAGGGAGGAGGGACAGGGAAGGCGGAATGAAGGGAGGAGGGACAAGGAAGGTGGAGTGAAGGGAGCAGGGGCAGGGAAGGTGGAGTGAAGGGAGGAGGGACAGGGAAGGGACAGTGAAGGGAGGAGGGACAGGGAAGGTGCAGTGAAGGGTGGAAGGACGGGGAAGATGCAGTGAAGGGAGGAGGAATAGAGGAGGTGGAGTGAAGGGAGGAGGGACAAGGAAGGGACAGTGAAGGGAGGAGGGACAGGGAAAGGACAGTGAAGGGAGGAGGGACAGGGAAGGTGGAATGAAGGAGGAGGGACAGGGAAGGGACAGTGAAGGGAGGAGGGACAGGGAAGGGACAGTGAAGGGAGGAGGGACAGGGAAGGGACAATGAAGGGAGGAGGGACAGGGAAGGCGGAGTGAAGGGAGGAGGACGGGGAAGGGACAATGAAGGGAGGAGGGACAGGGAAGGTGGAATGAAGGAGGAGGGACAGGGAAGGGACAGTGAAGGGAGGAGGGACAGGGAGGGAGGAATGAAGGAGGAGGGACAGGGAAGGGACAGTGAAGGGAGGAGGGACAGGGAAGATGGAGTGAAGGGTGGAGGGACAGGGAAGGTGGAGTGAAGGGAGGAGGGACATGGAAGGCGGAATGAAGGGTGGAGGGACAGTGAAGGTGGAGGGAAGGGAGGAGGGACAGGGAAGGCAGAATGAAGGAGGAGGGACAGGGAAGGTGGAGTGAAGGGAGGAGGGGCAGGGAAGGTGGAATGAAGGGAGGAGGGACAGGGAAGGGACAGTGAAGGGAGGAGGGGCAGGGAAGGTGGAATGAAGGGAGGAGGGACAAGGAAGGGACAGTGAAGGGAGGAGGGACAGGGAAAGGACAGTGAAGGGAGGAGGGACAGGGAAGGTGCAGTGAAGGAGGAGGGACAGGGAAGGGACAGTGAAGAGAGGAGGGACACGGAAGGGACAGTGAAGGGAGGAGGGACAGGGAAGGGACAATGAAGGGAGGAGGGACAGGGAAGGCGGAGTGAAGGGAGGAGGACGGGGAAGGGACAGTGAAGGGAGGAGGGACAGGGAAGGTGGAGTGAAGGGAGGAGGACGGGGAAGGGACAGTGAAGGGAGGAGGGACAGGGAAGGTGGAATGAAGGAGGAGGGACAGGGAAGGGACAGTGAAGGGAGGAAGGACAGGGAGGGAGGAATGAAGGAGGAGGGACAGGGAAGGGACAGTGAAGGGAGGAGGGACAGGGAAGATGGAGTGAAGGGTGGAGGGACAGGGAAGGTGGAGTGAAGGGAGGAGGGACATGGAAGGCGGAATGAAGGGTGGAGGGACAGTGAAGGTGGAGTGAAGGGAGGAGGGACAGGGAAGGCAGAATGAAGGGAGGAGGGACAGGGAAGGTGGAGTGAAGGGAGGAGGGACAGGGAAGGGACAGTGAAGGGAGGAGGGGCAGGGAAGGTGGAATGAAGGGAGGAGGGACAGGGAAGGGACAGTGAAGGGAGGAGGGACAGGGAAGGTGGAGTGAAGGGAGGAGGGACAGGGAAGGGGCAGTGAAGGGAGGAGGGACGGGGAAGGTGCAGTGAAGGGTGGAAGGACGGTGCAGTGAAGGGAGGAGGAATAGAGGAGGTGGAGTGAAGGGAGGAGGGACGGGGAAGGGACAGTGAAGGGAGGAGGGACGGGGAAGGTGCAGTGAAGGGTGGAAGAACGGGGAAGATGCAGTGAAGGGAGGAGGGATAGAGGAGGTGGAGTGAAGGGAGGAGGGACAAGGAAGGGACAGTGAAGAGAGGGGGGACAGAGAAGGTGGAATGAAGGAGGAGGGACAGGGAAGGGACAGTGAAGGGAGGACGGACAGGGAAGAGACAGTGAAGGGAGGAGGGACAGGGAAGGTGCAGTGAAGGGAGGAGGGACGGGGAAGGGTCAGTGAAGGGAGGAGGGACAGGGAAGGGACAGGGAAGGGCCAGTGAAGGGAGGAGGGACAGGGAAGGGACAGGGAAGGGACAGTGAAGGGAGGACGGACCGGGATGGTGGAGTGAAGGGAGGAGGGAAAGGGAAGGGGCAGTGAAGGGAGGAGGGACAGGGAAGGTGGAGTGAAGGGAGGAGGGACGGGTAAGGGACAGTGAAGGGAGGAGGGAAAGGGAAGGGGCAGTGAAGGGAGGAGGGACAGGGAAGGTGGAGTGAAGGGAGGAGGGACGGGGAAGGGACAGTGAAGGGAGGAGGGACAGGGAAGGTGCAGTGAAGGGAGGAGGGACAGGGAAAGCGGAGTGAAGGGAGGAGGGACGGAGAAGGGACAGTGAAGGGAGGAGGGACAGGGAAGGGACAGTGAAGGGAGGAGGGACAGGGAAGGTGGAGTGAAGGGAGGAGGGACGGGGAAGGGACAGTGAAGGGAGGAGGGGACAGGGAAGGCGGAATGAAGGAGGAGGAATGGGGAAGGGACAGTGAAGGGAGGAGGGACGGGGAAGGTGGAGTGAAGGGAGGAGGGACGGGGAAGGCGGAGTGAAGGGAGGAGGGACGGGGAAGGGACAGTGAAGGGAGGAGGGACAGGGAAGGTGGAGTGAAGGGAGGAGGGACAGGGAAGGTGGAGTGAAGGGAGGAGGGACCGGGAAGGTGGAGTGAAGGGAGGAGGGACAGGGAAGGTGGAGTGAAGGGTGGAGGGACAGGGAAGTTGGAGTGAAGGTAGGGGGGACCGGGAAGGTGGAGTGAAGGGAGGAGGGACAGGGAAGGCGGAATGAAGGAGGAGGGACAGGGAAGGCGGAGTGAAGGGAGGAGGGACAGGGGAGGGAGGAGGGACAGGGAAGGTGCAGTGAAGGGAGGAGGGACAGGGAAGGTGCAGTGAAGGGAGGAGGGACGGGGAAGGGGCAGTGAAGGGAGGAGGGACCGGGAAGGTGGAGTGAAGGGAGGAGGGACGGGGAAGGTGCAGTGAAGGGAGGAGGGACAGGGAAGGTGGAGTGAAGGGAGGAGGGACAGGGAAGGTGCAGTGAAGGGAGGAGGGACCGGGAAGGTGCAGTGAAGGGAGGAGGGACAGGGAAGGTGGAATGAAGGAGAAGAGACAGGGAAGGCGTAGTGATGGGAGGAGGGATAGGGGAGGTGCAGCGAAGGGTGGAGGGACAGGGATGGTGGAATGAAGGAGGAGGGACAGGGAAGGCGGAGTGAAGGGAGGAGGGAAAGGGGAGGGAGGAGGAATGGGGAATGTGCAGTGAAGGGAGGAGGGATGGGGAAGGTGCAGTGAAGGGAGGAGGGACGGGGAAGGGGCAGTGAAGGGAGGAGGGACAGGGAAGGGACAGTGAAGGGGGGAGGGACAGGGAAGGTGCAGTGAAGGGAGGACGGACAGGGAAGGTGCAGTGAAGGGAGGATGGACAGGGAAGGTGCAGTGAAGGGAGGAGGGATAGGGAAGGTGCAGTGAAGGGAGGAGGGACAGGGAAGGTGCAGTGAAGGGAGGATGGACAGGGAAGGTGCAGTGAAGGGAGGAGGGATAGGGAAGGTGCAGTGAAGGGAGGAGGGACAGGGAAGGTGCAGTGAAGGGAGGAGGGACAGGGAAGGTGCAGTGAAGGGAGGAGGGACAGGGAAGGGACAGTGAAGGGAGGAGGGACAGGGAAGGTGCAGTGAAGGGAGGAGGGACAGGGAAGGGACAGTGAAGGGAGGAAGGGCAGGGAAGGTGCAGTGAAGGGAGGAGGGATAGGGAAGGTGCAGTGAAGGGAGGAGGGACAGGGAAGGTGCTGTGAAGGGAGGAGGGACAGGGAAGGTGCAGTGAAGGGAGTATGGACAGGGAAGGTGCAGTGAAGGGAGGAGGGACAGGGAAGGTGCAGTGAAGGGAGGATGGACAGGGAAGGTGCAGTGAAGGGATGAGGGACAGGGAAGGTGCAGTGAAGGGAGGATGGACAGGGAAGGTGCAGTGAAGGGAGGAGGGACAGGGAAGGTGCAGTGAAGGGAGGATGGACAGGGAAGGTGCAGTGAAGGGAGGATGGACAGGGAAGGTGCAGTGAAGGGATGAGGGACAGGGAAGGTGCAGTGAAGGGAGGAGGGACAGGGAAGGGACAGTGAAGAGGGGAGGGACAGGGAAGGTGCAGTGAAGGGAGGAAGGGCAGGGGAGGTTGTGAGTGGCTATGGGAAAGTGGGCACCACTTGGAGGTATGCAGAGATGGTGTAGGGCGGCAGAGATGCCGGTGACTAAATCTCTTAGTTGGCACATTGGGGGTTGATGAGGTTGTCCCATGGGCATCAGCCGTGGAACACATATTGGGTGGCCTGCCCTACCAGCCCGGGTAACCTCTGTCACCCATGAGCCAACATCTCACCCGAGGGAGTGCCTCAAAGGTGCCGGGTACCTCATAGTGTGCCAGGGTGTATGCGTCGTGCGCTGCCTGGGTGCAAATGTGCATGTTTTGCAGCTGGTGTCACCCACCAACTGCACATTCAGGGAGTGGAAGGCCTTCCTACTGATGAAGGGCCCCACCTGATGAACCGGTGCTGCCAGGGGGACATGAGTGCCGTCGATCAGTCCTCGGACCTGGGGCATGCCAGCGATGGTGGGGAATCCGGCTGCCCCCGCATTCTGGTGCGCCTTGTCCAGACTGAAGTTTATATCTTCCACTTCCCAGGTGTAGAAGGGCATCTATCACATCACGGATGCACCTGTGTGTGGATGTCTGTGAGATCCCACAAGATCCTGCTTAACCCCTAGAAAGACTCAGAGGCGTAAAAGCTCAGGGTGACTCTCACCTTGACAGCCACCGGGAGAGGGTGTCCTCCTCCAAACACCCGCAGTGCGAGGTGTGCCACCACCTGGCGCAGGTGTTGCGCGGTCTCACTTTGTTAGCTGAAGTCTTCGGTGGCTCAGGTGGTCTGGCAGCCCCACGAAGGACAGGTAGCAATAGTATACATATGCCCCGATGTGGGGCCTCCTTCACACCTCCTCCTTGAGCCTCACCAGCTGGCCCTTGCTCTTCTGGGGCATGTTCCTCATGTTACGGGTCTCCCCTGACCTTGCCTTGTTCCACAACAGCAGCTGGGGCCAGGTAGATAGCAAGCATTCCTAGCTGTACTCCAAAATTAATTCTCTGCAGTGGGGGAAAGAGAAGACATGTTAGCAAGATGAGTATTCCCTTGCCCATCCAAAGGCAACAGGTTACATAGCCACCCTGAGTTGTACTTCAGCGCCACCTTCCACATGTCGCCCCTAACCTCACCCCTCAGCTGGTCCCCCCAGTATGTTGCCATCTGCACTGCACCCCTGTCCCTATCAGTGGGTGGCACCGGGTCTGTGATGTGGAATCCCTCTGTCCTCACCACTCATCCCTGTCACCAGGGGCACCAGTGACTGTCACAACTCATGTCAGTGATAGGTCCTGTGGCCCCTGTAGGGCCTACTGTGGGTTGTCTCACTGGGTGGACTGTGTGTTATCTCACAAGCAGGTGCCACCTGGTTGTGCAGTTGAGAACGTGATCCTGTGCCAGCAATCAGGTCCTACAGAAGGGGGTGAGCGAGGGAAATGTGCGCACTCTGGGAGCGTAGCTGCAGTGTGATGTAGGTCGTGAGTATGACACGCAAGTTGGGACAAGCTGACTGGGGCCAGATGGATGGGAGCAGGGGCACAGTGGACAGGCAGCGCTTGAAGACAGCTTGTGGTCCTGACAGGTGGGTAGCTGATGGTGTCACTGGTGAGGCCTCTGCCCAGAGAGCGGCAGTGTGCCGGGGGGGGGGAGGTTTCCTCAGGCTGGCATGGACAAGATGGGCTAAATGGCTTCCTTCTGAGCTGTAACTTTTCTATGATTCTATAAAAGACATGGGGCGGGACTCTCCATCCCCCCCACACTCATTTACCGCTGTGCCCCCCCCCCCCCCCCCCCCCCCCCCCCCCCCCCCCCCCCCCCCCCCGGCAGCGGGATTCTCCTTCCCGCCAGCTGGCCAATGGGGCTTCCCATTGTGGGAATCCCTACGCTATCGGGAAATCCGCAGGTGGAGAATCCAGCGAACAGAGCATCGTGGAAGGGTTGGGAGCTTACTGTGTCCAACCTGCTAATCAGATTTAAATCCATGCAAATAAGTTGTGTATGGGCCCCTCCCAGTGCAATCTTCGATTTCACAGCCAGCGAGTGACCAGAACATGGAGCCAGAATCGGCGGCGAGCAAAAAACCTTGCTATTTGTATTATGCACGCTGCTCCACCCAATCACAAATCCCGGCATCGCGAAACGCAGAATCCAGCCCCTGAATTCCCAGTGTAAAGATAAGATGTAGTAACATTTGATCTTTTAATAATATTTACATGCTAGTAACGCTATCACAACAATTTTAGCAACACTATATAATATGAACAGGGAAAGGAGAGAACTTCATAATAGTTTATGACATGTGGTGCACAGAATCAAAGAGCTAAATGGGTCGAATTTCTGCCAAGCTGGCATTTTTAGCACACTGGTTAACGTGCTCTAGCAGAACCCCTCTGGGTGCTGTTTTAAAATAATCATTAATAAGCAGCTCCATGGCTGTAGTGACAGAGCATACGTAGGAATTTTTCTCAAGTGCTTAAAATGTGTGAAATGTAAGAATAAATTAATTTAAAATCTGAAATTATTTTCACATGAAGCACAACAAACTTTATGTTTCTTAAATGATATTGGTTCGTAACGAATGCCATTCATCCAAAAGGTTTCTATGCTTGGTTTTGGACACGCTTGCCAGGATTGCCAGCATCAGGGCTGAGAAACATCTCACTATTCAACTGCATTTGTCATTTTATTTGGCCTGGGGAAGATTCACTCCGCCGGGGCGGAACTTAGAGGGATTTCCCATTTTAAAAGGGTAATCCAATCTTCTCCCAACCACACACCCCCTCCCCACAATCTTGGGGAAGCCCCCGGGAATGCCCCCTCCCCCCCCCATGGGCCCCATTCCTGGCATTGCCAACCTGACACCTGGGCACCCTGGCACTGCCAGTCTGGCAGTTTAATCTGGGCAACCTGGCAGTGCCAATCATGTGCCCACGTGCTACGGGGTGTGTCAGGGTACTACACTGCCCTGTCCCCGACCACCCTGGGTCTCCAATGGCCTGGGAGACACTGCAGGTGCAATTACGTTTGGTCCACCTTCCGTCTCGAGAGGGCCTCTTCCTGACACCATGTGGGGTTCAATGTTTGTATTCATTACTACAATCTAATGTCTGTTTGATACACTATAATTTATTCAAAAGATGTGGCAGATTCTGTTTTTACGTGTGTGGGGTGCTTAGCACAAACAACAGACTTTTAAGAGTTAATGTTCTTTTAGATTTTATTGTTTTTCAGTGTTTGATTTCAATAGCCCAGATTCTTTGGTTGTAAAGATGCCATTCATCGTCGATATTCTGTGAAACTGACACCAACGTCTGCCGCCTTCATGGTGCAGTTTAACACCAAAATCTAGAAGTTGCGATCAAAAATCACTTGCTCCTCCACAGGATGCTTGGTTGAGGTTCCTGCAGATGGAAATCAATCAGAAATCACTAATTTGATGTGAACTTTCACTTTGAACTCCATTATTCTCGCTGTTAAATCATTTGAAAAAGTTATGCCTTGTCTTGCAGACAGGGGAGAGATAGGCAAACTGTATTGATTTCTTCTCACCACCTGTCTGGAAGCAGAACGTGTTTTGAATTATTTTTAAAGTATGTGATGGCGTGTGTTCCCAAACCTTCAGATTGTGTAATCCAATTTACCAAACACCCACGGCAAACTCATATTATGATTAACTAAAAAAGTTAGTTTATGTCACATTCAAAACCTGAGGTTGGATTGTTTGGAACTTCCTACTCCACCACACACACACACACAAAACCCATTGACTCTTCTAGCAAGTTGAACTTATCAGATGTGTTAGTAATTTAATTCATTATGTTCCTGTGTGCTAAAGCAGCATATGGAGATTGTAACAATTAAGATACAGGATGTTCCAATGCTTGTTCCACTGGTTTCTGCCTAGAGTGTTCTCTTGATCCCCAGATCAGTTGGAATATCAGTGATGAACAGGTCCTCTTTGTTTTGTTATGCTCTTGACGTAGCATAAGCTGCTTCCTTGATGTGCACTCTGACAAAGGAAGGTTCAGATTTGGAGATAGCTTTAACACATTTATTGAACTGTTAACGATTCTCCGACTTGGATTCGACTCTCCTGTTGATCCTGCTATAGCTACTCAGACTGACAAACCAGTCTGCTACAATCTAGGTGGTGGGTGTGATGTGTTTCAAATCAACCCTGTGTACTCACTGAGTGTCTCCACTGGAAAGAGGAAGATCATGTGTGCTGTGTCCTTATATATGGGTTGGTGTAATGCCCCCATGTGGTAGTGTCACCTCTGTGTGTATCTTGAATGCCCATTGGTCGTGCCCTATCTTACTGGCCTATTGGTTGAGTGTCTATGTGTCATGTC
Source organism: Scyliorhinus canicula (assembly GCF_902713615.1). Classification (NCBI taxonomy): domain Eukaryota; kingdom Metazoa; phylum Chordata; class Chondrichthyes; order Carcharhiniformes; family Scyliorhinidae; genus Scyliorhinus; species Scyliorhinus canicula. The sequence continues at coordinate 119,777,262 of NC_052153.1, read as the reverse complement.
TCTGGTGCTCCCTCTAGTGTCTAGCTAGTCTATGTGTATTTACATTAACCCCTTGTGTATTTACAGTGATGCATATCACCACATCCCCCCCTTTTTTGTGTTATATATTTTCTGTACAGTGCTCAAGAAAATTGAACAAACTCGGTAGATAAGTGATGATATGTACAAATCATGATAACCGTGATCATTAAACAATAAGTCCAAATCATATGCATGAGTCCAAAATTCATTAATTATTATGGTCGAGTGTCTTTCTTGTTTGGTTGGTGAGTTGGTGATGTTGATGGAGGTATGTCCTTGTGAACGCCATCAGTGACCCTGTGCATAAGGAACCAAGAAGTAGTCAAATCACTTCGCTGTCTGATTGGGAGTCTTTTTTTCTTCCGATGCTTGTGGTAGCAATGTATGCAATCTGTGTCGTCCTGCCATGGTATGTCATTGTACTGAGCTGAGCAGTAACAGTGTCCCTCATGGGCAGAGTTGTACCATGTCGTACCAGTCGTTGTTCAATTGGTGTTGTTTTTGTTGTGCTTGTTGTCGACGTTGTTGCCGCTGGTACGCTTCTTGTTATTGTCTTTGATGTTGTTGTTGTGTTTGGTGGTTTTGTTGTCGTGTTTGCTGTGCTCAAGGACCACACTCTGTGGATAATACGAGTCCTTCACACAGTTACTCGTGTCAGCGTGCTTTGTGGCATATGCTGTTTCCTTGAGCGTGCAGTCACTGAGTTTGTGGTGCTTCCAGTCTGAAGTCATGTCCGGCTTACTTGAATCAGCTTTGGCTTGTGGATGCTCCCCGTCTGGAGCCTGGTCTGTTTCACCTGAGTCAGTTTTGGCTTGTTGATGCTCCCCAACTGGAGCACTTTCTGGTTCACCTAAATCAGCTTTGGTTTCTTAACACTACCCGTCCGGAGTCATTGCAGGTTCACTTGAGTCAGCTGAGGTTTCTTGATGCTCCCCGTCCGGAGTCATTTCAGGTTCATTTGCACCTTCTAAAGTTTCTTGATACTCCACGTCCGGAGTCAAAACATTCAGGAATGCATTTGATGGAGGAGATGCTCAAGCGAATGAGGTTGGAAGTAAGGTGGTGTCACTGGAATCACCAGTGGTCTCACTGTGATTGTCGAGTGCCTCTGTACACACTAGCTGAGGTCTGTCACATTGCACATCTTGTATGGGAAGTGGGATGCAGTCATCACTTGACGCACATACAGTGGGTAGAGCCTCAGTGTTGTCTTGTTGTTCACTTGAGCTGGGTAGACTGTCAGAGTCTTCTTCTTGTTCACTGGAGCGTGGTAGACTGTCATAGTCATCTTGCTGTTCACTGAAGCATGGTAGACTGTCATAGTCTTCTTGCTGTGCACTTGAGCATGGCAGACTGTCATAGTCCTTCTGATGTTCACTTGAGTGTGGCAGACTTGCATTGTCTGCTGCTAGTTGCTCAGAGGAGGTTGCTAGACCCTCATGGTCTTGCTCATGCAAGGACTTGCAGCGTTCCCTGTGTGGAATCGTGCATTAGTCTCGCTGTGGCGTGTTTCATCGCTTTCTGTGTGGAGGCTGGGACCCTTCGTGGTGCGTGGACCACTCTCTGTGTGGAGTCGGGGACCCTTCATGGTGCGTGGACCACTCTCTGTGTGGAGTCGGGGACTCTTCGTGGTGCGTAGACCACTCTCTGTGTGGAGTCGGGGACTCTTCGTGGTGCGTAGACCACTCTCTGTGTGGAGTCGGGGACTCTTCGTGGTGCGTAGACCACTCTCTGTGTGGAGTCGGGGACTCTTCGTGGTGCGTAGACCACTCTCTGTGGGCTTGTACCTCTCTGTCTCTTGGCGTCAGGCCGCAGCATAATCCTGCACTCACGAGTCGGGATGTGATATATGCTGGGCTGAGGATTCCCCAATCCGAAGAACTCGTCGTCGGGGTCTTCAATGTACAACACCTCTAGTTGCGGTTCGGATTTGGTACTGGGGTAGCTATCTCCCAAGGTGAAATGTTTGTCTGAGTCGTTGTCTTCCAGGACCACATCATCACGTTTTGTGTCGGAGCTCGCATTGGGCTTGCGATGTCCAAAGAAGAATTCAAGGTCTGAGTCATAGTCTTCAAGGACTGTGTCATCTCTCTGGGTGGTGCTAACTGCGTGTTGTAGGGTTCTGCGGAGGTTCCTTCCAGCTACTGGTCGAATTGCAGGCATTGTGCTGTCGTTCCAGGTGAAAGAATCAGGTTTTACGGCTTTAAAACTGTTTTCGTGTTTTGGGACATTTCCCTTTTAAGTGGGCGTAGTCCGGGGCCTCTGATATCATGAAGCAAGTGACATAGGTCGTAGGAAGCGATTGCGCATGCACATATTGCTGTTCCTTTACTTGGGGCCTTTTTCACAATTGCGCATGTGCGGATTCTCGCGCATGCACAAACTGACCTTTCCATTCTGTGCGCTCTTCGCGCAACTGCGCATGTGCAGCTCCTTTTTCAAGATGGCTGCAAATTAAAACTGCCGTTCATTGCTGCAAGCCTACCTCGTGGTGAGTTTTGGTGCCTCTTTTACGTTTTCTTCTTGTATGTGCCTCGCAGAATTCTTCGCAGCATTGTGATTCAGCGCCAAACTGGTGCCTGCTGTGATTCCGGCATCAGGAGCTATTCTTCACGAAATCACCGTTCCTGATTTCAGCGTGGGGCAACGGAGAATGCCTCCCCACATCCCGAAGTTTGGCCAAGGATCATAACATATGCAAATTACATCCTTTCGTTCCCTTTCAAAATGGTCCTTGAGATTCCCATGTGTTATATGAGTCTCTTCGCAGCTCTGGAAGTATAAGGGGCTGGATTCTCCCAAAATGGGACTATGTCCCTACGCCAGCGTAAAAATGCTGCCATTTCACTCTGAAGATTCCTGTGAAGAAGTGGAACCAATTCAGTGACCTGCAGGGGGCGAGCAGGGACCCAGAGTACTTCATGCAGGTTTAGCTGTGGATACGGGCCCCTGCACTTCCGGTTTTGAGACATGGCGTCGGCCTCCAGTGGCAACGCTGAGCGCCATGGCAGGCTCGGACCTCGGAGGCAGATTAAAAATGTAGAAACCCCCTAACCACCAATCGACCACGCGCATGAAGGTCCGACCATGCCGATCTGTCCCCCAGCCGCTGATAAGGCCCCCACCACCCGGTGTCCAATCCCCCCTGCCACCTACCAGGGCGGCTGTGGACTGAGTCCGCAGCAGTCGTGCGAGCATCCCGACCGGCGATAGGTGATTAGACCCACGCCGTCGGGAACTCGGACGATTGGGAGCGGAGGATCGCGGGGTGGGCCTCTGCCAATGGCCCCCCAGCCGCAGGGAATATTTCGCGAACACGCTGATTCTCAGGTTCTGGTGTGAAATGTTGATGTGCGAGTCTCCTGGTTTCATGTGATTGTTAGGGGTCTATGCATGGCCTTTCTTGGATTAGTGTCACGAAAGAAAGCAGTGGAGCTGAACTAACAATACTAGACATTTCTGTAATTTATCTTAACATAATGAACAGTAAGTGGTGTAATGAACAGCAAGGTTAATGGATGAATAGTTGCGACCTTTTTGGTCAGCTGTACTAATTTTCTTTGTCTTATTGTAAAACAGCTGCTGGCACATAGGTGCATACAAAATCAAATAATTGCATTTGATGCAGATAGTGATTCACCACCTTGGGCGGAATTCTACATTTGAGAAACTTATTAATGCTGGGACTGAATAGTGGCGAACTCCATGGCCCAGACCACCTGATGGGCTCGATCCACATTGAAGTTGATATATTGTGCCGCCCGGTCATATAGGGCACCTGTGATGGCGCAGTTGCACCTGTGTAAGGACATTTGCGCTATCCGTTCCTGCGTCTAAGTGCCACTGCCAACGCAGGATCCATGTAGTTCCATGACAGAAACAACATGCCACACCCGCACTGATTCCACTACCAGTGAGCGGCTAGCCCTGGCACCGCATGAAACACCCACGGATCACACGAAAATGGTGGGGGAATCGCCAGGTCCATGCTGGGCACGTGCAGGGCTGACAGGCGCACGTACACTTACATCCCCCACACACACAGCGATCGTGCCCAAAAAGCTGGTGCCGGTTCTGCTGGACATGTACCCTTCCAACCCGAGCCCACAGCCCATCTCCTGGCCACCCCCACTACTGCCCCCAGTCCTGGCAGAAGCCCCCCCGGCAGGCGGCATGACTGTCGGTGAAGTATGGCTGTTTCAGACACTGTCTGTATGCCCCTCTCTCTGGCCACAGCCACCCCGCCAAGCTCACGATTGTTGAAACCACACATGGCCTGCGCTGTCAGGATCTCGGCCCATCAGAGGCCCAGCATCACGGAACCTGGAAGGCCCCCGTGGCGTAAATGTTCAGGGCAACCATCACCTTGATGGCCACTGGGAGCGGGTGTCCGTCCCCATACCCCCACTGCTCCAGGAGCGCTATTGTCCAGCAGAGTTGTTGCACGGTCTACCTGCTCAAACATAGGGCGGTATTCTCCCCCCCCAATGCCGGGCACCCCGCGCGAGTCACGCCACGCCACCCCGACACACGCACGTGACTCTCCCACCCCCCCCCCCCCAAACCAGAGCTGCGGGAATCGCGCTGGGCCGCTCGGAGAATCGCCGCTCGTCGTTTGCAGTGATTTTCTGGCCCGGATGGGCCGAGCGGCCGCTATGACATGACAGGTTCCCGCCAGCGCCGTCCACATCTGGGGGGAGGGGTGTTCCTTCACCGGGGGGGGGGGGGGGCTCCGATGGGGTCTGGCCTGCGATCTGGGCCCACCGATCGGCCGGCCAGCCTCTCTAAAGGAGGACCTCCTTTCCTCCGCCACCCCGCAAGATCCATCTTCTTGCGGGGCGGCCTCGGGTAGGACAGCAACTGCGCATGCGTGGGTTGGCGCCGGCCAACCCCGCATGCGCGGGTGACGTCATTTACGCGATGCGGCTGTGCCATTTACACGGCGCCGCTTTTTACGCGGCGCAAGGCCCAACGCGCGTAAAAGACGCTCCTAGCACCCCGGGGGCAGGAGAATAGGGGGCTGGAAGTGGGCTCCGACGCAGGAGTGAAACACTCCGGTTTTAACTCCGACGTTGGGACTTTGTCTCCCTTTGGGACAATCGCGCCCATAGCCTTTGGCGACACGCTGGGTGCGGCATGCCCTCGTACGACAGGTACAGTCGGTATACACAAGCCCAGATGCGCGCCTTCTTCCCAATTCCTCCTCAGCCTATTGGGCGACCAGCACTCCAGCCTCTCCACCTAGCCCCTGCTCCTCTGGGGCAGGCTCCTGTTCTGTAGGGTCCTCTCCATGCAGCTCCTCTCCTCTTGTGCAGCAAAGCCTCCTGTGGTGCAACGGATTTGACTCTGAGTGTATTTGTCTGGGAATCCATCCACCTCACAAGTATCCAAAACAGAAAACCAGTCAGTGAGTGAAATGGACCCAAAGGGATCTTGTACTATCTGCCTTCTACTCCTAGACTGTCCAGCAGTCACCCATTCCCTCTCTATCTGTACTTTCTTAACCTGTGCTATCTATGTAGTTCTCTGCTTCGTGGATGCACCACTGTTCCTCCAGCTGTCACTCGAGCTCTGAAACCCAGAGCAGGTTTCTGCAGCTGGTGACATTTCCCACACATGTGGTTGACTCGGCCACAGGAAGCATCCATGGCTTTCCACATGTTAGTGTGAGCAGACACGCAGCCACGTTGTCCTGCCATACCTTAATTTTACTCTGCAGACTATTTATCATAAACCTGGAGACTAGAGACCTCAACCCAACTGCTCCTAACAAGTTTTTCTATTGCGATCTAAACATTACTCCTACTACTAATCCTTATAATTACTGCTAATTAACCCACATTTTGAAAGATAAATAAGTAAAATAATCACTTTCCTTTCTCCCTGTGATATCTCAGAAGGTGACCGATTCACAGATTGAGCTCATTAGTTCTTTAAAGTTTGTCTACCACTCTCCACACTCTTACAAACTCAAATTAAGTTAGCTACTGAAGTGAACAGCATGTCCTCTTTCACTGCACTGAATTCCCTTGTTCACCAAATTCCCAAGCTCTCAAACTGTGATGAGCCACACTCAGTGATCAAACATTGTCTTCATAATATAATAGTAATAATCTATATTGTCACGTGGAGGCTTACATTGACACTGCAATGAAGTTACTGTGGCTAGGCGAGAAGGTTTTAATTCATGTGATAAGCACTTTTGCAGCACCTCTTGTGGGCCAGGAAGAGCAGGGGCATTTTCTCCAGTTTTAATAAGCTACACAGTAAACCCTTTCCATTACCCATCCACTGTCCGTCTGCTCTCTCCATCCTTAGACCCAAAACTGACAATTATTAAATTATCACCTCCAACCCCACCAACCACTATCTTGTATAACTGACACTATCTGACTCCCACACTATTCAAACCCAGTCACCATGGAGCATTTCAGCTGCTCCCAGAAATCAAACCACACACCCCCAAACTCCATTAGAATCTAGACTATCATAAAGCCTCCACTCCATCCATGATCAGGATTCCCTCTGTGAGTGGGACGCTACTCAAACACTCAAAACTTTCCCACCTCCCCCACACACACATCTATTTGACATATCTGCTCTCTTAGGCTCCTGGCCTTGCTCTGTAGGCTTAACCTTTAGCTGGCCTCTGACCTCAATCACACTACCTGTGGGTTGGAAAACAACAGAAAATTACTTACAAGTGCACTAATATTCTTCTGGGTTTTTCAACCTCAAAACAATGCTCAGAATGGAATGTGCTTCCCGACTAAAACCGAGGCGACTTATCTTGGGCCTAGCCAATAGCATCAGAGTTACCCAGTTATAATGACTGAGGAGCTGCTTACCACCAGCTTTCTGGCATTTCCATTGAGGATTTGGCCAACAACTTGATAATGAGTGCTAGTCTTTAAAATTGTCAGGGCCTCCCATCCACGAGGCTGCTTACCAACCCATGAATTAAACATTGTACCTATAATTCTGTATTTACTCTACAGTTAACAATGTGAGGTTATCAACACACACAGAGCTACAAATTAGAACCATAGAACCATAGAAGAATGACAACACAGAAAGAGGCCATTCAGCCATCCTATTTGTAATAACCCTTATAAGACCCACAGAAATCCACTAGTCAATCTCCCCATGGGACTCATAGAATACAAGCTTTCCCAGCCCAGCTGGGACTCGTTACCTTGATCTGTGAAAGCCGCCCGGACTGGGACCAGCATTCCAGTTGTCCCAACAGGGACTTATTGTGTGTGCACTGTCATAGCAGCTGCATTCTTTGAACTAAATAAATCTTTGTTTACTTCCCTTCTCAGGCCTCCTGGGTCTTTATAGTGTCTCAGTCAGCTAAAAAAGAAACTAGCTGCTCATTTTAATCCCACTTTCCAGCACCTGGTCCATAAACTTGCAGATTAGAGCACTTCAGGGAGAGATCCTGGTATCTATTAAATGAGTTGAGTATTTCAGCCTCAACCATCAATTTGGGCAGTGGACCCCCACTATCCAGACACCCACTATTCTCTGTGAGAAAAATTTTCCCCTCAAATCCTCTCTAATCTTTCTCATAATCACCTTGAATCTAAGTCCCTTGGTAATTGACCCCTCAACTGGGGGAAACAAGTTTTTCCTGTCCACGGACCCTCATAATTTTGTTCTTTCAATTCGCTTAAAAGCTGGTTTAGCTCAGTGGGCTAGACAGCTGGTTTGTGATGCAGAACAAGGCCAGCAGCGTGGGTTCAATTTCCATACCAGCTTACCCGAACAGCTGCCGGAATGTGGTGACTCAGGGCGTTTCACGGTAACTTCATACTTGTGACAATAAAAGGTTATTATTATGTCACCCCTTAGCTACCTCTGTTCTGCAGAATACAACCCCAGCCTATCCAATCTGCATAGCTGCAATTTTCAAGCCCTGGTAACATTCTTGCAAATCTCCTCTGTACTCATTCCAGAACAATTATATCCATCCTGTAATGTGGTGACCAAAACAGCACAATTAAATGTTCCCACACTTGGAGAACAGCATCTCCATTCTTTAAACAGTCAATTAATTGCAGGAAAATGTGAAAGATATCAAGGAGACCTGCGGGAGACCTTTCATGCATTTGAAGTTTGTATGTCATGAAAAACAAAGCAGTATGAGTAAGCCTGCTCCAAGGCCTCCAATGTCAGGTTAAATATAATATGGTATGGCTTTAGCATAATGCCAAAATACTTTGCATTGACAAAGGTATTTGTGCAAGCATGCCATTAATTGATTCGAATAGCAACCACTGGTATATTTTTTCATTTGTACCATAGTTTTAGGCCTTTTAGGCTATGCATGTTGAAAATGACCATGCCCATTCATTGCTGGCATAACAACCCTGGACACAGTATCCAGGGTCGGGAGATGTTCCTCACCTTTTAATGACAGATATGCATGGCATGCACCCCACCGTCATATATGGGCGACATCTTTAAAAAGCACCCAGACATCAACCTATCTGGTGTTCCAGTGGGAAATGGCCACTGATCACAGGGAGCTAAAGCCCCCAGGTTCAATGACACCTCCCTGGAAGTCCTGCTGAATACAATGGAGGCTAGATGGGGGGGGGGGGGTCATCTACCCTGAGGATGTGGTGAGGTGGCTGATCCAACCGACCGACCCAGCATGGGAGGAAGTCTCAAAGCCGGTCAGTTCCCAAGGCCTCTGCCAGAGGACTGCCCAGCAGTCCAGGAAATGCATGAATGAACAGGGGGGGTGGGGGGGAGTCAGGGGCCAGGGTGAACTCAGGTAACAGCAAGCACCATTTATGAAATGCGTCTTTGAGGTTTATCCTTATGTCATCACTGCTCTGGAGAGCGCTGCCCAGAACCAATGTGGACAACCTGCAGTGCAGCAATCGTACGGCACACAATCCAGTCTATTATCTGTAAAACTGGAAGCATGAGAAATATACCTGAAACCTAGCTCTCAACCCCTTCTCTCTTTGTACAGGAAATGTTATGATGCAACAGAAGAGAGAATGGAGAGATGTGAGGGGGCCAGCCTGACAGGGGAGGGAGTGGAACGAGCCTATTCAGAAGGGGAGATACGCCTTCCCCTCAAGGAGTCAGACAATTGTCCTCAGACACCCAAAGGGGAGAGAAGTGACTGTTGGACACCCCATAGACCTCCACTTAGGACCCTTTGAGGTTTCCCGGCCTTTCAAAACTCCCCTTGTCCGAGGTCCCTTCAGCTTTGTCCTCTGTGACTGCGGTGGAAGCAGCTGCCTCACAGCAGGACAGCCAGCGTAAGCCTGCGCTCTCCAGGCCTCGGGTCTTCAGAGGACGGCTACAATGGTCATTCAAGACAACAGGGCAAAGTAGTCAGAAAGCTGCCTCCATCCCTGCTTCAGATATTGGGGGAGAATCTGGAAGAAGTGGGAGTGTAAGCATAAGAGGTTTTGTTTTCACATTTGGTTGCACGGGTATCATATGATTGTTAATGACGTTTGATATGGTTTATTTGCGATGACCCCAGCCCCACCGGCCACCATACTTTGAGAAGCTCCTCACCCTGTGCCTATCTCCTCCTTAATCATGCATGTGCAGGGAGGCAAAGGTGTTTGTGAGGCCCTTTGAACCATGTGCAAGAAGCCTCCCATGCACACTGAGCCATTTCCCTTCACACACTCATCTGTCCTAAGATCCAAACATTGTCAGTGCTCCATTCTGGGGTTCTCCTTCAGTTATTCAGTTAATATGAGCTGGGTTTCCACACACCCCTGATGAGCCAACTCCCATATAGCACCTCGAGAGGTGCAGGTTAGCTGGATTGGCCATGATCAATGCGTGGAGTTAGGGTGAGGAAATGGCCCTAGGTACAGTACTTTTGGAGGGTCAGTGCAGACTTGATGTACCGAATAGCCTTCTTCTGCATTGTAGGGATTCTATTGATTCTATGGAACAATTTTTTTTACAAAAATTATTTTTCCAATTAAGGGGCAATTTAGCATGGGCAATCCAACTACTCTGCACATCTTGGGCTGGATTCTCCTTTCCAGGGACTAAGTCCCCATGCCATCGTGAAAACTGTGGTATTTTACGCCAGGAAAACTGGCGTCAAAAGGCCACAGATTCACAGCCTTGCAGGGGGCTAGCAGACAGCTGCCGCAGAGCCCGCAGCCCCAGCTGCCGATACAGTCTCCCCACACATCCGGGTCAGAGGCCGCGCATGCGCATGGCGGCGGCCTCCAGCCGTGCTCCATGGCAGACTCAGACAGCGGACCTGGACCATGGAAATAGTGCCCCCGATTGGCCTCTCGCCCAACCCGACCTCCCGCACAAAAAAACCCGAGTCCCGAATGAGGCTCCCCCACCCTCCGATCGGCCTTCCCGCGACTGTGGCGGCCCCGGACTGAATCCGCAGCTACCATGGTGGTATCACAACGGTGGGACCATGAGTGGTCCACGGCGTTGGGAATTCAGCCAGTCGGGGACGGAGAATAGCGGGGCGGTACTCAGACAATGGCTTCAGGTGGTGGATCAATGGCGCGGCATATGCTTTTTGGGGGCTCGGAGAATCGCGGAACCAGCGCCGGGCCCGATTTCATGCTGGAAAACTGGGTTCTGGACCCCGTCGCCGAGCACGATTTCACCGTTGGGGTGCTGAGAATCCAGTCCCTTGTGTTGTGGGGGTGAGACCCATGCAGAGACGGGGAGAATGTGCAAACTCCACAAGGTCAGTGACCCGGGCCTGGGAACGAACTCAGGTCCTCAACGACGTGAGGCAGCAGTGATAACACTGCGCCACCGTGCCACCCTCTATAGAACAATAATAAAGTAGATGTCCTAATACACTTGTTGGTGAGAAAATTCTGTCTCTCACATTATATGATTGTGGGATATGTTGGTGGGAAATCCTGCTTTTTACAATATATAACTAATTCTTAACTATGTTGCAAATTGTATCTAACTCTGCAGTTCAATGTACTTTCTGTTCTGCTACTGGAATAACAGCCCTGTGTGCAAAACAAATGACTCATCGCCAGGTGCGTACTCAGAGACAATGGACTATTAACAAACTTTGCCCAAGGTCTGAATGCCTTCAGATATCCCTGTTCTGCCGGCTAGCGACAAGATGAAGACTTAGCAACAACAGGAAAAGGCTGTAGATTACAAACCAATAACCATTTATGGCATGGACTGAGATAATGGAGGACTAATTAGTTGCATGTAATGAATTGTGGCATGAATAAAGGTGATTGGCTGTATGTAAATGAGATTACAAACTGATTTTGCTTTCAAATCTGTATATTAACCTGTGTGAACCTTGGCTCAAGTGAGAAAGAGTGCTGTCTAAAGGCTGCGGAGCCTCAGGCCTTTCTCCCAGAATTCTGATATAATAAATTGCTTCTTTACTCATCCAAAAGACCTTCGTGTGAATATTTTCACACAGTATATCTTCACTGGGCAGCATGGTAGCTGAGGCACTCTCAATTACGACACGAAAGTTAGGTCAGTAATCAAAGGCTTTAATAAGCATTGAACAATGGCAGCATCCAAGAGAAGTGTGCTCGCAAAATGGAGTCTCATCTTAAATACTGTTTCCCAGGGGGCGTAGCCAGAGGCAGAGTCCCCCAGGGTTCCAAGCCTCTTAAAGGGGCAATGCCAAGCCTCTTAAAGGGGCAAGGTATTCCGATCATCACAGTAGCACAAGTGATTAGCACTGTGGGTTCACAGCGCCAAGGCCCCAGGTTCGATTCCCTGCTGGGTCACTGTTAGTGTGGAGTCTGCACGTTCTCCTCATGTCTGCGTGGGTTTCCTCCGGGTGCTTCGGTTTCCTCCCACAGTCCAAAGACGTGCAGGTTAGGTTGATTGGCCATGGTAAATTGCCCTTAGTGACCAAAAGGATTAGATGGGGTTATTGGATTACGAGGATAGGGTAGAAGTGTGGGCTTAAGTGGATCGGTGTAGACTCGATGGGCCAAATGGCCTCCTTCTGCACTGTGTTCTATGTTTTAACACACTCAGAACTGAAATATGAAAAAACACATTAAGAAAAATTACAACAAATTTCAAGCTGTGTGATAAAAAGAAACATTCTACCTAATTGTTTCTACAATTTCATGTGAAAATTATGTAACACCCATGCATAACATTGAACAAAAGAACTACTCCTGCTTTATTGATCAACAGGAAATATTTATATTTGTAAATGCAAAAAATGTAACTTTTTTTGGATGCATTCATTTTTATAGAACAATAGCAAAATATGCCACATTCTGTTTCCATGGAGACACAGGATATATGTGCAATGTACATCAATGACACTCTTGTACAATGTTTACATTGGAAACTTTATTGAAACACATATTAAAATCTATTAAAACACAGCATTGTAAGATATTCTCTAATGTCTGTACATTAGTGATATTATATATGGAGGAAGATTTGATTTGTTTGCTAGTTCTGCTGTTATTGTAAAGGCAACAGAAGTTTGTAATCAATTAAATCTGTAATAGCGTGAGGTATCACTGAGGAGTCTTATATAACAAAGAGGTTTCTTGGAAACAACAATAAGGTTCAACTATATACTGGGACATAAGAGCTATAAGGTCTTTACTCCTTGACTCCCAGGTCCAGATTGCCCGGGCCCCTGCTCACAGAGCCACACACTTTTTCCCCATTGGTCGGAATGCGCACGCTCCAAAACGATAAGCTCCGAGTGGGTCACGTGCGGGGTGAAAGGTCGCCCCTTAAAGGGGCCATGCTACCACATCCCTCCCCCCTTATGCTCCTTGACATATATAGTATTGTACTGTCCTTCACAAAGTGAGTCTATCAAGAGATTTCCTAGGTCCGGTGGAACGCCTCAGTTCTGTAGTGTTTCCTCCACCAGTGAGGCAGTGTCTTTGTCAGCAGAAAGAGGTTCCTTTGAGGTCTCGACAGGTGAGTGGGGGTGCACCCCTCTCCAGTCCCCTCAGGAGTAGTGCGAGGGACCTGCTCTGAACATAGAACATAGAACATACAGTGCAGAAGGAGGCCATTCGGCCCATCGAGTCTGCACCGACCCACTAAAGCCCTCACTTCCACCCTATCCCTGTAACCCAATAACCCCTTCTAACCTTTTTTTGGGACACAAAAGGCAATTTAGCATGGCCAATCCACCTAACCTCTACATCTTTATTTTTTTTTTAAATTTATATTTTTTCCAATTAAGGGGCAATTTAGCATGGCCAATCCACCTACCCTGCACATCCTTGGGTTGTGGGGGTGAAACCCACGCAAAAACGGGGAGAATGCGCGAACTCCACACAGACAGTGACCCAGAGCCGGGAGCGAACCTGGGTCCTCGGCGCTGTGAGGCAGCAATGCTAACCACTGCTCCACCGTGCTGCCCCCTGCCCGTCTTTGGACTGTGGGAGGAAATCAGAACACCTGGAGGAAACCCACGCAGGCATGGGGAGAACGTGCAGACTCGCACAGAGAGTGTCCCAGCGGGGAATCGAACCTGGGACTCTGGCACTGTGAAGCCACAGTGCTAGCCACTTGTGGTACTGTGCTGTCCTCGTGCTTCAGGATCCACCAAAAGGGTGTTGGTAGTGCCCACCCGATGCTCTTATTCAGTCTTTGGGGTTGCAGCCTCTTTGCTCCTTATGTGGACTATATGATTCTGCACCCGTCTCCCTTGTAAGTCCACCAGATCTGAGACAGGACCAGATTTTGCCACAACTTTACCATATACCCACAATGTATCAGATTCAAAGTTCTAGTTTTAAACGATCTGATACCTTTCAATGAATTGTGATCCTTCATTTGGAAGCCTTGCCTTGCCTCCACCCTCCCTGCCAAATTGGGGAATACCAGGTCTAACCAAGTACAAAGGTGATAACAATTATTAGCTCCGCTGGTGTGACCCCAGTACTAACGTGAGAGGTGGTATCGTACGAAAGGAGAAAATTAGTTGATTTGAGGTGCAATGGCCTATCTGGTTGCTTTCACATTGCAGATTTAAAAGTTTATACCCCTCTTTCTGCCGGCCATCCGAGGCCGGATGATAAGGGACCGTTCGAATGTGGTGGATGCCATTCGTCTGCATGAAACTCAAGAATTCCTCTCCCATAAAAGCCGTGGCACCCTTTCCCCGTAACCCAGCAACCCTACAGAAACATTTTTTTGGACACTAATGGGCAATTTATCATGGCCAATCCATCTAACCTATACATTGTAGACTGTGGGAGGAAACCGGAGCACCCGGAGAAACCCCACGCAGACACGGGGAGAAAGTGCAAACTGCACACAGTTACCCAAGGCCAGAATTGAACCCGGTCCCTGGCGCTGTAAGGCAGCAGTGCTATCCACTGTGCCACTGTGCCGCCCCTGTTGGAAAATCATTGGGCTCTGTACAAGTGATGTTCTGGTATTCACTTGCAGTGGGTGAGTTTCTCCTCATGTAGACAATGCAGAGGAAACGTTGATCATGAATTGGGAATAATGTGTTATGATTTTATTTTACAGCCAGTCAAAACATGATATTGAAATCTTTAAAGCTTGTCATAGAATCATACAGCACCGTAAGGGTGCTTGTCATAGAATCATAAAGCACAGAAAAGGCCCTTTGGCCCATCGCGACTGCGCCAGTCAGAAACAATCACCTAACCATTCTAATCCTATTTTCCAGCACTTGGCCCATAGCCTTGTATGTCCTGGGATCACAAGTGCACATCTGGTGAACTTTCACAAGAAATAATGCGCTCCACCGATGTTGCAAGTTCCAGCTATTTAGAAAATGGATTTTCAGTGCAGTGCTCAGAACTGTACAATAATCAATAACAGCCTATTAACCTGAGGTACTTCTGATGTATTTTTAAAAAGGCTGAAATACATGGAGTAGGCTACATATCAATTTGTGTCAGGTAACATTAAAACCTTAAAATAAAAAATAAAAAGGCAATTGGCCTTTTAAATTATGCACTTTTATGACCTTTTAAATAATGCATTTAATTATGCATTATTCATCAAACTAATTCTAGATAGTTTCCTTTAACTGTGTCTTACCATAAATAAAGGTCATTATTGTGACTAGATTTCAGATCTAAAGTATTTCTTTCACATTCTATTTGTTCTATTATCTGATTGAAAGTAGATGCTATCTTAGTTGTCTCATTTTTAAGGTGCATTATTAGCAACACTTACAATGTACAATGAAGTGACTCATGGCTCACGGCAATTTCTAACACCTATGAGATGATGAGATGTGACCTTTTAAGAAATCAAACTTTAGAAGTCTTTTTTATGAATGAAATTTAATTAGGTTAAGATGGACATTTACTGGGTTAGAATTTTTCAATCTCACATTTTCTGGCAAATTCAATCAGATAAAATCGTATGCTCGGACTATTTACTACAACTTTCACTGATATTGATCTTTTAATGTCTTAAACCATCCAAAAGTATTTCACAGGGGTGTTATCAAACAAAATTTCACACCGAGCCACATAAGGAGTCATCAAGAGAGTCATTGACCAAAAGCTTGGTCAAAGTGGTAGTTTTTAAAGAGGATTAGAGAGGCAAAGCAATTTAGGGAGGGAATTCCAATGCTGGAGCAGAAGTCCAGGTCTTTGGATATCAAAGGTTATTATTCTTAGGACTAGCCTTGTTTGCATTAAGTGGAATTTGAAGGGAGTAAATGTTACATCCATTTAAGTAAGACTTAATATGTTGGCCCTGAGTTTTTTGTGCTGGTCATTCATCCTAATCTTCCATTGTAACCTCATCAAGAGAGCAGCAGAATCCTTCTCAAAAAATATTGTAAACAACATTATTCCTGACTGCAGAGGATTAGTCCTATTTGCATCTGACTGAGCAGACAGGTTTGCTGTTGCAGCAACCCCACATCAATGTAACATAAGGTTATATTTTGTCCCTCGTGGCAATTGTCAAGCATTGGTTGGGAACTGTCCATCACCATGAGAATTTCTATGTGACAATGGACGAGCCGCAGCAGGAGTACTACAGGCAGTTTTAGGGAGCCAACCATAGAGAGGTTACTAATATACAGCTTAGATTCATAAAGTTATAGAATGACTGAGCAATCCGCCAATTGGCCATTGTGCCAATGTAAACGTTTTGGTGGAGCTGTCCAATTGGTCTATTCCCTTGCTCCTTTCTCATAACCCTATACATTGTTTCCCTACAAATCGTTATTCAATTTTTTTTAATGTATTTACCAGATATCTTTCGATCATCTTTTCAGGTGGTACATTTCAGATGACAACAACTAGCTCAATAAAAAATTGTTTCTGGTAACTGCATTACATTTGTCCCTGTCCTGGCTGCAGGCCACTCATTCCTGGGATCTCACCACATGCAGGTCCCACATGTAGGCTAATCACTAAAGTGTGCATAGTGTCAGTGTCTGCATGAGAGTTGACTTAGAACATAGAACATAGAACAGACAGTGACCCAGCCGGGAATCGAACCTGGGACCCTGGAGCTGTGAAGCATTTATGCTAACCACCATGCTACCGTGCTGAGATTGAGTTACCATGTTTCTTCTTCAACAGTCTCTTCTTCCTCATCTATATCTTGCTTCTGCACTTCTGCCTGACCAGGTCCTAGAAATCAAGAAGATTTATGATGCAGAAGATCATTCAATCCACCCTGGCATGCTGATTACCAAAGAGCTACAAGCTTCCTGCACTAGGACATTGGTGTTGGATCATGCAGGTCAGAAATGTTTATCAGTTAAGGGGGAAATTGGATGTGGGAAGGAGGACCAGGTATGAGCTAGCTGTCATCTTTGGTGTTTTCAATCCTCCTACTGGCTATGGCCTTAGTCGTTGATACTCCAATGATGCTGAGCATTGTTCCCTACAACAGAGTGAAGACACACAGCCATTTCTGTCCCCAGGCAGTTTAGTGTTTCTGCCTGCAGTTGTGCACCAACATGTCCTTCCATACAGAAGGAGGAGCGCCAGTGATTGTGGTGAAATATGTTTGAGGGTTCTGTCATGGTTGAACAGCTGGCAGTGTGTGCACGGTGTGAGATGTGCCTGCTAGGCTTGCAGCAATGCTAAATGTGAGAGTTGAGGTGAATCTATGAAGGTGAGGTATGGTTGAGAGAGAATTTTATTAATGAAGCCAAGATGGGGAGAGGGAAGGGCTGTAGTGTGAAGCAATGTATGAGATTGATGGTTCAGTTATGACATTAGAAGATGTGCTCAGTGACCTTGACCGCTCCTGTGAAATAATTGAGCTTCTTGTAACACTGAATCTAGGTTCTCAGCGCTAGACTACTGGCATTGACAGCAATGGCTACCTGTTCCCATTGCCTTCACAGCTTCTGGAGTCTCCTGGTCCCCTATGGATAGGGGGCACCTCCCCACCTGAACATCTCCTGCATTAGGGCCTCAAGTGCTGTGTCAGAGAACCATGGAGCCTGTTCTCTGCCATATTGTGAATTCGTAGCTCCTTCTCAGGGGACACTCATTCCTAAACTGATTTCCAACATGTGTTCCAGTAAAGATGCACATCTCCTGTCAGAGGTCCACACTGACTTTAAGCAGTACAGGCTACGTTGGACTTGGGCGAACCTCTCACAATTTCACTCCCGCCACCCCCCCCCCCCCCCCCCCCCCCCCCCCACCCCCTCCACCATGCTTGGTGCTGGCTGTATGCTGCAAATGTGTAAGTAAGAAGACAGCATGACTTTAGTATGCTACCTGCATTGAAGAAAATGGACATGGCTTAATCACACATGTGAGCCATGCACCCGTTTTCAGGCCTATTGAATTGTGTAACTTCCCAAGGGCTGAACCACAAGCTAGCCCACACCAATGTTTATTTCCCTGTCTCCATATTGTAGCTGCGTTCCCCTGACTGAATTCAGCAGCTTCAGACAGGAAATAAAGGCAGCCAGGGTTGAACATCTGCCAGATTTTTAAGATCCTGTTTTGGATTCTGCATTTACAATTCCAATTACATGCACAAGAGCATTCCTCTGCCACTCCTTCGACTACTGGCACGGCTGAAACAATAAATTGTTTTTCTTCATTAATATTTTGAGTACATTGCCTATGAAAAACATAGATTGCTTCAATAATCAAACCTTTCAAAAAGATAATTCAACCAGCTGTACACTGATCATGTATTCCACATTCAAACCTATTGAGGGAAGTAGTTTTCACAAACCAGTTTAAACTAGTGTGTATGGTTAAAATCAATTAAGATTAGCTGGAAAACATACAGAATTGAATGAGTCTAACAAAAGTAAATGCATTTGAAATAAGCCAATTTTGTTTTATTTTTACATGCTGATGATAGGCAATTTTTCATTGTCATGAAGGCATTCATAAAAAGGACAGACAGACAGGTGAGAAGTAAGTAGTCAGCCTCTAACTACAGGGTGCTCTGAATCCTCATTACCTATCAGTATGTTGTCAGGAAACTGGATGTTAAAAATGTGAACTTCGGTTCCTGCCCTGACATCGTGTTGATAACATAAGCTGATAAATAATTACCTTTTGTCCCCACCACCCAGCCCCCAACAGCAGCTGTAGCACTTCAACTACTCGACATGCCCTTGGAGAAATTCTGTGGTCCCTTTTGTATCTCAGCAACTCCTGCGATTACAAAAAATCAATCTGCACTCTGCCTGATGCAACTGGGACAGAAATCAATTGGCAATGGCGTAGCTTTGGGCACTTGGGGGCCCGTGTTACTGCATCATGGCCTGCAGTCTGGTAGAATATTAAACAAACTTTGGACATCATGTGGCCCGTGTTGGCTGAAACAATGCCGTCCGACTTACTATGTGCTGCGGGCTTGGTATGCTCTTGCCAATATTGTGCCATAATATTGATGTGTCTTGAAATTTGTTCTAATTGTTGCAATAATGGATTTAAAAAAGTACACACACATCTAAAAACTGACAAATCCCAATGAATGTTTTACCTTTCCAATTTTTGGACTCAGCAGGGTCCTTTTACATCTCCATTACCATCTCAGGACAGATGTGTAGGAGGTTGCCGATTTTTACATCATCGCACAAAGCAAAATTAACCCCAACTGCCCGAGCAGCAAGAGATTAGAGATTGCAATTTGATGAGGGGAAGGAATATGCAACAAACGGTATCACATCAAGTGATTGTTACACAACTGCCCACCCGGTGTCCAGTTCCACTGACTTCAATAGAATCGAGTAGAGGTTCAGAACCATTGCGATATCACCTGTTGTATTTCTTGTCCAAATCAAAGTTCACCCCCTGAGGTGTGAAATGCGGCTGGATCCTCTGCTTCGCAACGCCGGAAATGCGTATTGCGATTAGGCGGAGAATCGGGCAAAATTGACAAATTGAGGTTTACGCCTGATGTACCATCAATTGGATTCGAGACACGATGAAGATCCAAACTGTGGCTTTAATTAGCTAGTTGTTAGCCCGGTGGTCGACTACAGAGAAAGGCTGACCGCCGGGAACTCTGGGTACTTATACCCCACCTCGGAGGCGGGGTCTACTTGCCTCTCGACCAATTGGTGAGCAGTCACATGACTAGCCCCAGCCAATTGGACGAGAGGCACATGACCAGCCAGAGCCAATATGGAAACCAATGCTCTGCACCAATGGCAGTGCTCACATTCATACCACCACATTCACCCCTTGTGGAGAAAGAAGGCGGGGGGGTGTGTAAGTGGAAGAGAGAGAGGGGGAGGGGTCCGAGGATTGGTGGTATGAGAAGCGAAAATCGGGAAAGGTAGGCTGCCCACTGGCTCGTGGCAAAAAATCAATACTACTACTACTTAAGGTACAGCAGAATAACAACAAAGTCCAAAACAAATGTCTCACGGTCGCATCAGATGGACATGATCAGTCTGTCGGGTGCCCGTGGTGTTCTGGTGGACCGTCGTAGTGGAGCCGGTGACGTCGGGCCGATGGTCGTCCTTCCCTCCAGGAGCATCGGTCGTAGATGTGTCTCCGTACCCCGGGCCGGTGGTGGAGACGCTGTAATCGGGGGAGAGTGGGCATGTGCGCTGGGACGTGGGGGCGCGGGGGGTGCTGGGGGGAATTGGAGTTGGGGGGGAGGTGTTGATGTAGGGGGAGAAGGCCGCACGCCGGCGGGTGCCAGGTCCTGAAGCGAGACCGTATCCTGCCGACCGTCGGGATACTCCACGTACGCATATTGCGGGTTGGCGTGGAGTAACTGGACTCGCTCAACCAATGGGTCGGACTTGTGCACCTGTACATGCTTCCGGAGCAAGATGGGCCCGGGGGTGGCCAGCCAGGTGGGGAGAGGGGATCCTGAGGACGACTCCCTGGGGAAAACAAGAAGACGTTCATGAGGTGTTTGATTAGTGGTGGTACAGAGGAGCAACCGGATTGAATGCAGGCCGTCGGGGATGACCTCTTGCCAACAGGGGATAGGGAGATCTCTGGACCGTAGGGCCAGCAGGATGGTCTTCCAGATGGTGCCATTCTCCCGCTCGACCTGACCGTTAACCCGGGGGTTGTAACTGGTCATCCTGCTAGAGGCTATGCCCCTGCTCAGCAGGAATTGACGCAGTTCATCACTCATAAAAGAGGACCCCCGGTCGCTGTGGATGTACGCGGGGTAACCGAACAGGGAGAAGATGGAGAGGAGGGCCTTGATGGCGGTTGTTGTGGTCATGTCGGGACAGGGAATGGCGAAAGGGAAGCGGGAGTATTCGTCGATCACACTCAAGAAATATGTGTTACGGTTGTTGGAGGGAGGGGACCCTTGAAGTCTATACTGAGACGTTCAAAGGGGCGGGATGCCTTGATCAGATGCGCTCGTTCGGGGTAGTAGAAGTGCGGTTTGCACTAGGCGCAGACGTGGCAGTCCCTAGTGACGGTCCTGACCTCCTCAATGGAGTAGGGCAGGTTGCGGGTCTTAATAAAATGGTAAAAACGGCTGACCCCTGGATGGCAGAGGTCCGTGTGGAGGGAGCGGAGGCGGTCAATCTGCGCACTGGCGCAGGGACCACGGGATAGGGCATCAGGAGGCTCATTGAGCTTCTCAGGACGATACAAGGTATCGTAGTTGTATGTGGACAACTCGATCCGCCACCGCAAGATCTTGACGTTCCTGATCTTGCCCCTCTGTGCATTATCGAACATGAAAGCTACTGACCGTTGGTCTGTGAGGAAGGTAAACCTCCTGCCGGCCAGATAGTGCCTCCAATATCGCACAGCTTCGACTATGACCTGTGCCTACTTTTCCACCGAGGAATAGCGGATTTCGGAAGCGTGGAGGGTTCGTGAGAAGAAGGCCACGGGTCTGCCCGCTTGGTTGAGGGTGGCCGCCAGAGCTACGTCAGACGCGTCGCTCTTGACCTGGAATGGGAGGGACTCGTCGATAGCATGCATCGTGGCCTTTGCGATATCCGCTTTGATGCGGCTAAAGGCCTGGCGGGCCTCCATTGACAGGCGAAAGGAGGTGGACTGGATGAGGGGGCGGGCTTTATCGGCGTAATTGGGGACCCACTGGGCGTAATATGAGAAGAAGCCAAGGCAGCGTTTGAGGGATTTGAGGGAATTGGGGAGGGGAAGTTCCATCAGGGGGCGCATGCGTTCGGGATCGGGGCCTATCACTCTGTTACGCACTATGTAGCCGAGGATGGCTAGACGGTCGGTGCTAAACACACACTTATCCTTATTGTAAGTTAAATTAAGGAATTTTGCGGTTCGGAGGAATTTTTGGAGGTTGATGTCGTGGTCCTGCTGGTCATGGCCGCAGATGGTGACGTTATCGAGATACGGGAAGGTGGCCCGTAAACCGTGCTTGTCGACCATTCGGTCCATCTCCCGTTGGAAGACCGAGACTCCATTTGTGACACCGAATGGAACCCTGAGGAAGTGGTAGAGGC
This sequence comes from Scyliorhinus canicula, assembly GCF_902713615.1. Lineage (NCBI taxonomy): Eukaryota > Metazoa > Chordata > Chondrichthyes > Carcharhiniformes > Scyliorhinidae > Scyliorhinus > Scyliorhinus canicula. Next base: position 119,755,382 of record NC_052153.1, on the reverse strand, counting down.
GCCCATCTGCCTCAAACGCGATGTACTTTCGGTCACTCGCGCGGATGGGGAGCTGGTGGTAGGCGGACTTAAGGTCCACCGTGGAGAAGACTTTGTATTTAGCGATCCTGTTAACCAGGTCGGAAATACGGGGGAGAGGATACGCGCCCAGCTGCGTAAACCTGTTGATGGTCTGACTGTCATCAATGACCATCCGGTTTTTCTCCCCAGTCCGAACTACCAGCACTTGGGCTCGCCAGGGACTGTTGCTGGCCTCGATAACTCCTTCCTTAAGGAGCCTCTGGACCTTGGACCCGATGAAGGTCCGGTCCTGGGCACTGTATCGTCTGCTCCGAGTGGCGACAGGTTTACAATCTGGGGTGAGATTAGCAAACAAGGAAGGGGGGTCCACTTTGAGGGACGCGAAGCTGCAAACAGTAAGGGGGGGAATAGGGCCGCCGAATTGGAAGGTCAAGCTCTGCAGGTTGGGGAAATCTAGGCCCAAGAGTGCCGGAGCGCATAGACGAGGGAGAATGAGGAGTTTGAAGTTTTTGAAAATCCTCCCCTGGACCGTGAGGTCCGCTATGCAGCACCCGGTGATTTGGACGGAGTGCGAACCCAAGGCCAATTCAATCTTATGCTTAACTGGATGGATGGGGAGCACGCAGCGTCTTACCGTGTCGGGGTGGACGAAACTTTCCGTGCTCCCGGAGTCCAGCAGGCATCTCGTTTTGTGTCCGTTGAGCTGGATCGTTGTCGTAGCCTTGGCGGGCGTGCGTGGTCGTGACTGGTCGAGTATGATGGAAGCAAGTCGAGGCGAGAGTTCCAGGTCATCCTCGGTGGTAGAGTAATCGCTGGCAGGGCCTTCCGTGTTGGCCCAAGATGGCGGCGCCCAGGACCCGCACGTGGAATCGGGGTCCCAATATGGCGGCGCCCTGGACCCACACGTGGAGCCGGGGCCCCAAGATGGCGGCGCACAGGACCCGCACGTGGAGCCGGGGCCCCAAGGTGGTGGCACCCATGGCCCGCACATGGCGTCCGGGGCCCAAGATTGCGGCGCCTGTGAGAACCTCGTGGCGGCTGGGGGCAGTGTCAGCGGCGTGTGTGGGCCGGTCAGGGCAGCCGGGAGCGAGGGTCGGGAGGACCATGGGGCAGTTGCGGGGGCCGGGAGGTGGGCCGGAGAGGTCGGTGCACGGTGCTGTGCCCTAGGGGGGCCCGGGGGGGGGCGATCCACGGTCGCTGTGCGGAACAGCAGCGACCGACTTGGTCTGGCAGACCGCCGCGTAGTGGCCCTTCTTCCCGCAGCTCATACACAGAGCGGAGCGGGCCGGGCAGCGCGGGCGGGGGTGCTTCGAGACGCCACAAAAATAGCAGCGGGGCCCCGCTCGTTTGTCAGAGCGACCCGCAGCGCAGGCCTGGGGGGCAGGGGGTCAGGATCCACGGAGGACGGGGTGGCGCATGCCATGAAGTCCAGGGGGTTGCTGCGCGGCCGGAGGCGTATGTGCGGGCATTCAGGTCAGTGACCCCCAGGGAGGTTGCAAGGGTCCGTGCCTCAGCTAGGCTGAGGGCGTTCTTCTCCAGCAATCATTGGTGGATAGAGGGGGATTGCATGCCAGCAACGTAAGCGTCTCTAATTAAAAGTTCCATGTGCTCAGTCACCGAAACTTGGAGACCATAGAACCATAGAACCATTGAATGTACAGTGCAGAAGGAGGCCATTCGGCCCATTGATTATGCACCGTCTCTTGGAAAGAGCACCCTACCCAAGGTTAACACCTCCACCCTTTCCCCATAACCCAGCAACCCCACCCAACACTAAGGGCAATTTTGGACACTAAGGGCAATTTATCATGGCCAATCCACCTAACCTGCACATCTTTGGACTGTGGGAGGAAACCGGAGCACCCGGAGGAAACCCACGCACACACGGGGTGGATGTGCAGACTCCGCGGGGCGCACAGACGTACATTCTCCCTAGAGCTGTGAGGGCCTGGTAAAACTTGTCGAGTGACTCACCAGGGAACTGTTGTTTAGTCGTCAGGAGATGCCGTGCGTATACTTTGTTGACCGGCCGGAGAAAATGTCTTTTGAGAATCTCCATGGCTGCATCATAATCGTTTTCGTCCTCTATCATAGAGTAGATCGCTGTGCCCACGCATGAGTGGAGGATGTGGAGTTTCTCCTCCTTCGTGGGCTTGCTGGCTGCAGTTGTCAGGTAACTGTTAAAACACGCCTGCCAGTGTTTAAAGATTGCAGACGCATTTGAAGCATGCGGGCTGGTGCGGAGGCAGTCAGGCTTGATGCGTAGCTCCATTCCAAAATTCTAGCTGATTAAATTGATGTACCATCAATTGGACTCGAGACACAATGAAGATCCAAACTGTGGCTTTAATCAGTTAGTAGTTAGCCCGGTGATCGACTACAGAGACAGGCCGACCTCGGGAACTCTGGGCACTTATTGCCTCCCGACCAATTGGTGAGCAGTCACATGACTAGCCCCAGCCAATCGGACGAGAGGCACATGACCAGCCAGAGCCAATGGGAAACCAATGCTCTGCACCAATGGCAGTGCTCACATTCATACCACCACAACGCCCAGCGCCGATTCCGACACCATGTTTCGGTCCCTCACGGGCGGCGAAATCAAAGTTTACGCCCCCACCGGTGGGCCCATGCAACACCATCACATGGATTTAAATATCATTAGTGGGTTAGACAGGTGTGCTCCCCCCTTCCGCGCTGCTCCGCGTCTTTTATGCTGAATTATAGAGCCGCAAATTGTTGCAAGTAATTAGAAATGGGGCCCGGACATCATGGCTGCTGAGAAAACTTTTAAAAACTCTCCAAAATTGTCAATCTTGCTGGGCCTGCCTGGGACCAAGGTTCAGGGGACTATGGGGGACCAACTTGGTGCCAGGTCTTTGGAATCAGGTTGTCCCTCTCGGGATCAGGATGACCTGGCTCAGACCACCATTGCTGCAGTATGTGTTTTAAATGCACTCCTTTGGTGATTCTTACAGGCCCTTGGTTGCTGACAGTTGTGTAAATGTTCAGAGAGCCTCTGGTTATCTGTGAGCCCACTGCCGCCTCTCTTGAAACCCTCAGAGTTCAGCTGGCCCATCAACGGATGGATGTGGCCAAGTTCAATCAGTGGCACACCAGGTGTTGGCACTCCTCAGTGTTATGTTCTGTGTTGTGGCCGTGGTAATGATACACACAGAATATCTAGTTCTTTGACTAGTAAGATAGTTTATTAACAAACTGAACACATGGAAAGATAACTAACGATCTATGATACAAACAGTAAAGAATGAGTGAATTCTCCTGGAGCGACTTTTAATGCAACTGTTCTCTAGTATGACTTACTACCAACTGCCGATCTGTGGAGTCACATGGTGGATCACCATCCCCACCTGCAAGTCGAAGGTCGTACAGCCAACTATATACATTGCTATGCATATGTGCATCGCCACATCCCTCTTCCTTTGGAAATGTGAATGTTTAACAAATATAACTGCTTTACAAAATATGATATGCATAATAATTTCAAACATGACACATATACAAATCTAACTGTGCTTTACAAAACATGATATATATAACAATTTCAAACGTGTCCCATGTACACAGTTCATTACACGTTCAGTCTTTCAGGTTAACAACATCTTCTTGTTGGTCTCCTGAAGCTTGACCAAATAGGCGACCTTGTTTCATGTTTCAAAAGACCAGTTTTCGGGCTGGTCTTTGAGTCACCAACTCTTTCAGCCTTTTGAAGTGATGTTCCCTACTCTGTGTGCGTTCTTGTATGTTAGCCTTATTGCCTATGCTTGAGGCTTCACTGTCACGGCTGCTACCCAGACAACCAACTGTGTCCTCAACTCTACTCTTACCCTTCCTTCTCTTCTTTATAATCAGCTCTTTCATTCTCCTTTTCTTCTTAGCTTTAGTGTCATTGTCTGTGAAGTTGATGCGGTTCACACTCACACCTGCCCATGCACCTAGAGCATCATTCTTGCTACTGGTCTCGGCCAAGGTATTAGCTGTTTCTGGATCCTTAGCTGCAATGGCTCCTTCTGGATCTTTTGCTGTAGTAGTTGCTTTTACAAGTGTTTTGATGGACTGGCCTTGAGTACTTGTGAATCCACTGCAGGAACTTTGATTGGATAAATCATCGTACTTCTCTGGAGCCAGTTTCTCCAAAATGGGGATTATTCCTTCAGTCACCAGTTGGCTGCTTGCAGTTGATTTGCTCTCAGTGAATTTGTCTGCTGTTGCAATCGCACTTTCAACATCTGCACATTTCTTCTTAGAGCTTTCACACTCATCATGCTCTTTCATAGATTGGATGCTTCTTGGTATCACCTCTTCACTGTTGTCAAATAAACTAAATAAATTTTCATAGTCTTCCTCTTTCAGCTCATCATCTGACTCTTCACTTTCCTCATCATAATCATCATCATCGTAATCATCATCATCATCTGCAATAACTTCTCCTGTGAAGTATTACACTGCTCGTGGAATTACGTGTTCATGCAAGAAGTGACCAATTTCAAAGTCAGCAGTGAGTCTTGCAGGAGAACCTTCATCCAGTTTCCCATCCTCTGAAACTGCAGGAGGACTAAAATGAATTGAAGAGTCATTTAGTACAGTTTTCGTATCTTTTTTACCAGTACGCCGACCCTTATGCGCCTGCTTCATTTTAATGGTCTTCATTGCGATATTTTTTCCTTTCTTTCAGTCGATCTGACATAGAACATAGAACATAGAACAGTACAGCACAGAACAGGCCCTTCGGCCTTCGATGTTGTGCCGAGCAATGATCACCCTACTCAAACCCACGTATCCACCCTATACCCGTGCATCCTGTGCATCCTATCATTTCTGGTTCATCAAAGAAGAAAAAGGATGACTCATCAGGCTGCGACTCCATCTGGTATATTTTTGTCACTTCTTCATTTGTGAAATACTCATTTGGCTCAAACATCAACTCGAGTAAAACTCATTGGCAGTCCAGCACCTGAAAATTGCACCTGTAAATATTGTAAATGCTTTAAGACAGGCTCATCATGCTCCTGTACTATGTCACTGAGCAAATCCATATTTTTGAAAACTGTCAACCAGAACTCTGGAATTAATTTTGGCTCCTCCATTTCTTCATCTGGTTTATCTTCCTCCACCTTGACTTTTGCTTTTATCTCATCGGATAACTACTCCACTTCAGACTTGATGGGCCGAATGGTCTCTGTGGTGAGATGCATCACTGTCGACACACAAGGGGTTAATGTAAGTACACGTAAACACACTAGACACTAGAGGGAGCACCAGAGACATGACACACAGACACTCAACCAATAGGTCAGTAAGATAGGATACGACCAATGGGCATTCACTATACACACAGAGGTGACACTACCACAGGGGGGCATTATACCAACCCATATATAAAGGACACAGCACACATGATCTTCCTCTTTCCAGTGGAGACACTCAGTGAGTACAGACACAGGGTTGATTCGACATCACACCCACCACATGGATTGTAGCAGACTGGTTCATCAGTCTGAGTAGCTATAGAAGGATTAACAGTAGAGGCGAATCTGAGTCAGAGACTTGTTAATAGTTTAATAAACGTGTTGATGTTATCGCCATGTCTGAACCTTCCTTTGTCAGAGTGTACATCAAGGAAGCAGCTTATGCTACGCCAAGAGCATAACAAGACATGGTACCAGTGAGTGACTGTTTCAATCCATGTAGTTACAACTCAGCAAACAGTGACAACCAGCAACAACAGCAAGGCAAGATGATCGAGATTCCGGTTCCACAGTGGCTCAAGTGCCACGGCAATCTCCTCAAAACTGGCGTGCATTCAGGCAAAGGTTTGCGATCTTTCTGGTAGCAGCTGACCTACAAGATGTGGCCGATGCCGAAAAGACAGAGCTTCTGCTCACCATCGCCGGTGCCAATGCAGAAGAAATCTTTAAAACATTCAAGTTCTCCAAAGGGCAAAACAGGAGCGACTTCCAGGCAGTCCTGGTCAAATTCAGTAAATACTGCGAGGAAAACCAGCAGAAAACGGTAAGAGAGGCGCCAGTACTTACCACGAGGCCGAGATCCCGGAGCAGAGAACGACAATGCTGATCAGCGGCTATCTTAGTAAAGGTACTGTACATGTGCAGTTGCGTGAGAAGCTCACAGAACGGGAAGATCCGTTTGCGCATGCGCATGAAGCTGCGTATGCGCAATTGCGAAAAAGGCCCCCGTAAAGGATCAGCGATATGCGCATGCACAATCGCTTCCTGCGACCGACGTCACATGCTTCGTGACGTCAGAGGCCCCGGACCACGACAACTTAAAGGGGAAATGTCCCAAAACATGAAAAAACATCTTAAAGCCGTAAAACAAGATTCTTTCACCTGGAATGACAGCACAATGCCTGACATTTGACCAGTAGCTGAAAGTAACCTCCGTAGAACCCTGCAACAAGCAGTTAGCACCACCCAAAGAGGTGATGCAGTCCTTGAAGACTATGACTCAGACCTTGAATTCTTCTTTGGACATCGCGAGCCCAATGCAAGCTCCGACACAAAACATGATGATATGGTCCAAGAAGACAACGACTCAGACAAAGCTTTCACCTTGGGAGATAGCTACCCCGGTACCAAATCCGAACCACAACTAGACGTGTTGTGCATTCAAGACCCCGTTCTTCGGATTTGAGGATCTTCAGCCCGGCATATACGACATCACGACTCGTGAGTGCAGGATTATGCTGTGGCCTGACACCAAGAGGCAGAGAGCGGTACAAGCCCACAGAGAGCGGCCTGCTGCCACACAGAGAGTGGTCCACAAACCACAAAGGGTCCCAGCCTCTACACAGGAAGCGATGAAATACTCAACAGCGAGCTCGTGGACAAACTCCACGATAGAAGAATCGCAAGACTCCACACCGCAGTCCTTGCATAAACAAGAAGAAGACTCTGGCAGTCTACCCAGCCCAAGTGAACAACAAGAAGCTACTGAGGATCTATCCACTGTATGTGAGACAAGTGACGACAGCATCCCACTTCCCATGCAAGATGTGCAATGTGATAGACCTCAGCTAGTGTGTACAGAAGCACTCGACAATCACAGTGAGACTACTGGTGACTCCGGTGACACCACGTTACTTCAAACCTCATTCGCTCGAGCCTCTCCACAAGCAAATGCATTCCTGAATGTTTTGATTCCAGACATGGAGCATCAAGAGGCCTCAGCTGACTCAAGTGAACCTGAAATGACTCCAGAGGGGGAGAATCGACAAACCAACACTGACTCAGGTGAAACAGACCAGACTCCAGATGGGGAGCAACCAAATGCCAAAGCTGATTCAAGTAAGCCGGACATGACTCCAGATGGGGAGCGCCACGAACTCAGTGACGGCACGCTCAGGGTGACAGCAGATGCCACAAAGCACACTGACACAAGTAACTGTGTGAAGGACTTGTTTTATCCACAGAGTGTGGTCCTTAAGCGCAGCAAACACGGCAACAAAATCGACCAACACAAGATCACAACCTATGAAAACCATATCAAAGACAATGACACAATGCGTACCAAAGACAACATCGTCGACAGCAAGCACGACAAAGACTGGACCAATGGAACTATGACTGGTACGACTCTGCCCATGAGGGACACTGTTACTGCTCGGCTCAGTACATCCCATGGCAGGACAATGCACCTTCCCAATTCATGTGTGCTGCACTACCAACAGTCAACCTTGCTTTCAGGACAGATGCCATCCAACATCGCTATCACAAGCATCGGAAGAAAAAAAGACTCCAAATCAGACAAAAAAGTGCTTTGACCACTTCTTGGTTCCTTATGCACAGGGTCACTGTTGGCGTTCACAAGGACATGCCACCGTCAAAATCACCAACTCACCAACCCAACAAGAAAGACATTCGACCATGATAATTGATGGGTTTTGGACTCACACATATGATTTGGACTTATTGTTTAGTGATCACTGTTCTCATAACTTGTACAGAACATCGCTTATCGACCTTTTTTTTTGTTCAATTTTCTTTAAGTGTACAGAAAATATGTATCACGAAAAAAGGGGGAATGTGGTGATATGCATCACTGTAGACACATAATGGGTTAATGTAAGTACATGTATACTAGCTAGACACTAGAGGGAGCACCAGAGACATCACACACAGACACTCAACCAATAGGTCAGTAAGATAGGGCACGACCAATGGGCATTCACGATACACACAGAGGTGACACTACCACAGGGGGGCATTACACCAACCCATATATAAAGGGCACAGCACACATGATCTTCCTCTTTCCAGTGGAGACACTCAGTGAGTACAAACACAGGATTGATTCAACATCACACCCATCAACTGGATTGTAGCAGACTGGTTCGTCAGTCTGAGTAGCTATAGAAGGATTAACAGGAGAGGCGAATCCGAGTAGGAAAATTGTTAATAGTTTAATAAACGTGTTGAAGTTATCTCCACGTCTGAACCTTCCTTTGTCAGAATGCACATCAAGGAAGCAGCGTGTGCTACGCCAAGAGCATAACAAGACAGCCTCCATTGTAAATTCTATAATTCTATGATTCCACATTGATCCCTGCATATGTGCTGGCCACTCCATCTCACGGGCCCATATGTCCTTTGGGGAAATGGTGGGGATGGGGAAAATTCAGGAGATGGTGAGCGGTTAGGGCTCACTCTGAGGTAAGCTGCCATGCAAGTCGGCCTCACACTTCAGGTCCCGTACCTTGTCACCACTCGCTGAGGGTGACCCCAGGTGGGACATCCAGGTGTCATGGGGGCCCTGCCCTGTTCCATCCTCGAGCCCCCAAAAGCCCTCACCCACAAATCAACATCCCCCTCAACCTCCCACAACCCCCACCCAGTACAGCTTCTATAGTCAGCCCAGCCCATCCCAAACATCCTTCAGAGGATAGAGGCAGGGTGCAATGTTGGTGGAAAAGTGTTTAATGGTGACTATGTACATTGTTGTGCCCTGGCCTCTAACATTCACCTAGCTGCTACACCCATGCCAACATAAGTGGTATCTAACTTTCTGATTATCCATGCTCTACCGCTCCTACTCAGACTGCATATCAGACATGGAGGCAGCCTGCTGCTAGTCTCACCTTCGGACCTATGCGTGGGGGGGTTCAGAAGCACTGAGGTGTTCCAGCACCTACCCTACAGGAGGCACCAGTATGGGCACCTTCACTTCCTCCTCTTGATGGACCCCGGGCTACTCAATGGCATGGAGGTGAGGCCAGAGGATCAGAGAATGCATCATCACCTGGCGCTGACAGTCCTGGAGTCCAGCTCATGCCTGAACCATGGTCGCAATGCTCTCAAGCATGGAACACTGAGACGGGGACACGTCCCTCAATGAGTGAGACATTCCCTCACTGCCTCGGTCATGTTCCCTACAATGTACAATGTCGATCTGAGACTGTGCCATGTCCCTCTGGGCCTCTGATATATCCCTCTGTGACTGACCAAGGTCAGTCAGTGCTCGACCAATGTTCTCGATGCCCTCCACCATGGTCCTTTGTGACTGGGCCAAGCTCTGGGGCACAACAGTAACCTTCATGCGGGCCCAGTACATGTCTGCTTGTGACTGGGCTCCCCTGTCCTGTGACTCAGCCACTGACCGCACAGATTTCCCCAAGACTTCGATGCCATGACCCATGGTGGCACGATTGGGCAGCACTGTGGGACAGTGGTTAGCACTGCTGCCCCACAGCACCAGGGACCTAGGTTCGATTCCAACCTTGGGTGACTGTCTGTGTGGAGTTTGCATTTTCACCCTGTGTCTGTGTAGGCTTCCTCCGGGTGCTCCGGTTTCCTTTCATAGTTCAAAAATGTGCAGGTTAGGTGAGGTTATGGGGATGGGATGGGGACATGGGTCTAGATAGGATGCTCTTTCAGAGGGTCGGTGCAGACTCGATGGGCTGAATGGCCTCTTCTGCACTGTAAGAATTCTATGGTTTTATGATTCTATGGCTCTGATGTCCTGCTCCAAGCCTTCCACTGCACCGCCACCCATTCTGTTTGGCCTCGGTACCAAACATTGTCAGCACTCTTCCTGTGCATGAAGGTGATTGGATTCCTCCAGCTTTACCTGCGGGTGCTCGAAAGTCGCTGACACCCCCTCCTGTAAATCTTGGCTCTGAGTCTGTATCTCTACCAGTGATAGTGGGATCAGACCTTCTTGAAGTGGGATCATACCTTCTAGAAGTGGGATCATACCTTCTAGAAGCGTGACAGCTGTGTACCAAAGGTGTTTCCTTAAATGAAAATCGCTTATTGTCACGAGTAGGCTTCAATGAAGTTACTGTGAAAAGCCCCTAGTCGCCACATTCCGGCACCTGTCCGGGGAGGCTGGGATGGGAATCGAACCGTGCTGCTGGCCTGCTTGGTCTGTTTTAAAAGCCAGCGATTTAGCTCAGTGAGCTAAACCAGCCCTTGCTGGTAAATCAGGCATCCCTCTAACTACCCACTCCTTCGGAAGTCCCTGCCTCCACCTGATACGCTGCAGCATGTATGAAGCACGCACCCGAGCCTCTTCACTAAAATGCCCCACCGAGTTGATAGTCTCGGCGATGATGGAGGGTGCAGGTGAATGCAGTGAGGAGAAGTCGGTGTCTTCCCCGGACTGGTTCTCAGGGGTGTGCTGGGGATGTGGCTGTGGGGCAGTGGCCCGGCTTCGTCTGAAGGAGGTCTTGCAAGACAAAATATAAAAGACATGGTGAGATCCTAGGAATGAGTGGTCTGTGGGAGAGGTGTGACTCAATTGCTATAGGGACATCATTTTGCATTGGGATCTCACTTGGTTACCACATGCTGACTTCCTCTTTCGAGACAGCCCTTTCCTCAGTCCCGCCCTCTAGCTCCATAACCCTCTGCTCTGTGAGGGTTTGGACTCGAAGGTCTTGGATGCCCCCTCCAATTTTCTGGCACTCTCTCCGGTTATGTGCCTTGTCCTAGGAGACACATAAAGGGCATTGTGAGAAGCTCACCAGTGCTGGAAATCACAATAATGTGACCTCGGCAGGGAAAAACTCCCCAAGTCCCAAAAAGCTGGCAAAGTGCTGGTGAATAACAGGGTGAATATCGGTGCTGCAGCCACCGACAAATACCCTGCCAAACGCACCCGAAAACGGACTTTGTTTTCTGTCCTCTGAAACGTGCCATTTGTCTCCCAAACAGAGAATCCTGCCCATGGTCTTTTGGGTCATCAGATATGGAATTTTCATAAAATTATCTTGAATCTAAAACTGTGAGGGATTGAAGGAGATGAAGGAAAACAGATAGCTTTTAATTAAAAAAGGTAAGTTTAAAAGAGTTTAAAATAAAAGTTCAGAATTCATTATAGGTAGATAATACAAAGTTAAAGATAAATGAGGGAAATGAAATCACATGGAGGCAATGATCTTGCTTGTTATTAATCTGTGCTTTTAAATAAAACTGCAATAAAGGTATTAAAACTCAATCGGGCTATTACCATAATAATTGTGATTTCAAGCCTCAAAATTTGTGAGATAAAATCTTTCAATTGACTCGTTCACTGCCTACAGAATGTCAGCATTATTGTTTCTAGTTCCAATTGCAGACACACAAAGCATACATTCAATTTTTCTTTGACCACTTCCACTTAGAAAGGCACATAAAAGACTACTTTGGCTTTATTTTGAGTGTGCAGTCAAACATAAACTTTGAAAGATTATCTTTATACTAGGAATGCCTTTGTTGTAGCAGATGAATATCGAATTGAATTTTAATATTATGGAGCCATGAAAAATGGCTAGCAGCGTAAATGGTATGCGATCTACAATATTGTTCATGGTTCAGGAAGGAACTCTAAAGTGTTGAGATAAATGTGGAGAACTTACCACAGTGCTCCTTCTGAAGTAGAATGGCTGCTATTAAATCTAAATCTACAAGGTGTCAGGCTAGTGTAAGAAACTGATTTGTTTTCTTTTGATGCAGCAGGAAGAATTCTGCTGTTTTGTGATGGTCAGCTGCAGGTCTACATGGGTTTTTATGTATTGTTGTAGGCTTTGACGTCAAGAACATCAGCACGACAAGACTTTAATGATGCCAGAAACAGGAGGCATCATTACAAAAATGGACACTTATAAAAATATATACCATGATGTTTCTCCGATGGCTCGGTGAGGACAAACAATGTGTGGTTGAATACGGGTCAGAAACGTCCCAGATTTGATCTCAGCTTCACGCTGAGTTAGCTGATGTTGGTTGCAGCAAAAGTGGAGGCACAAAACAGGAAGTAAAATATTGCAGATAGGATTTGATCCCTGGCCTGTGCTGTGTTACCTGATCTTACCTGGGGGAACTATCGGACCAATAAATAAAGTGACATCTGATCAGTATGTACTCACTGCTGGAAAGTGCATAAATGTTAGGTGAAAACAGCATCATCTGCACTATGAAATTCACACGGTGAGCCACCCAACATAGACAGAGATCAATAATAATGAAGTCCGTCAGCTCCCAGTATAATTAGGTGAGGAGACACAGGGTGAAAAATTAGGTACAGCCTGAAAAAGAACACATTGATCATGACGTGTGATTAACCAGTGCCTGGTTGTTTCTATGCTGCCTGTTTCTTCAAATAAGCAGCCCCGAACCACTTATGATGCAGGATGGCTGCAACTTCAGCAGGGAGCCCAACTTTGTGTGAGGTCAGCACCATTCAAAGGTAGTCTGCACCTTTTAATGACAATGTAGATTCCAGCTGCAGTAAGTGCAGCTGTTTTTGGAAAAGCCCTGGAGCAGCAAGAGGAGTGAAAATGGCAGACAGCATGCCCCATTAATGAAACACTGAAGGTCTTGGTAGAGCTACTGGATAGGAGGAAAGAGTTCTCCTATCCACATGGATTCAGGAGACCTTACAGACAGTCAATAACTCGGCTTGGAGATCAGATAATCATCAGTACCAATGTAAATAGTCCAACTTTGGATGCAGCACAGAAAAAAATGTAATAACCTAACTCGAGTGCTCTGGATCACTGAATTCATCTTCAAATGCCACATCCTTACAAATGAAACACTGGCCTTACACACTGTTCCATTCGCTACCATAGCCCCCAGGCCCACCACTTCACTCATCTATAGGGCAGCACGGTAGCATTGTGGATAGCACAATTGCTTCACAACTCCAGGGTCCTAGGTTCGATTCCGGCTTGGGTCACTGTCTGTGCGGAGTCTGCACATCCTCCCCGTGTGTGCGTGGGTTTCGTCCGGATGCTCCGGTTTCCTCCCACAGTCCAAAGATGTGCAGGTTAGGTGGATTGGCCATGATAAATTGCCCCTAGTGTCCAAAATTGCCCTTAGTGTTGGGTGGAGTTACTGGATTATGGGGATAGGGTGGAGGTGTTGACCTTGGGTAGGGTGCTCTTTCCAAGAGCCGGTGCAGACTCGATGGGCCGAATGGCCTCCTTCTGCACTGTAAATTCTATGATACTCTATAATACTCTATGATGTGCAAGTTCGGTGGATTGGCCACGCTAAATTGCTCCTTAATTGGAAAAATAAATAATAGGGTACTCTAAATTTATTAAAATAATATTTAACCATGTAAACCTCATGTTATCATGTAATAGCAATAAAAACTTTTATCAAAAATAAATCTGTTCCATACCTTCGCAACACATAGGTAGTACAGAAAAATATAACCAGAATCTTTCAGGGTAAACAATATTGTGGTGAATCTACTCCTGTTTGGTCATTCCCATTGCTGCCTCAGCTGCACCAGCGTCAGAGACAGAAGACCACTTTTTCTTTTTTGTGGATGAAGATGTAACTCATCCAAAACCATGCAAAAGCTCCAAATGAGAATGTTACCTCAGCAGTTTGCATCAGCCATGCTGTAACGGAACAGCGTGGCAGAATCAATACCATCTAATGAATAAATAACATCTTGATTAAATTTATTGTCGTGCCAGAAAATACGAAGATGCAGAGGGTAGGCCATTGCTGTTCAAGGGCCATACTGAAAGTATCACCTGATACACAACATGGATAATTTACAACACCTTCATTATGAATTACATTTGGGAAAAAAACAACAAATGATTATTGTCCAAAATCAAATGAGGAGGATTTTAAAATGAGGCAGAAAGACAAAGCAGCACATTTATCAACAGAGGGGAACATTGTTATAGAACATAGAACATAGAACAGTACAGCACAGAACAGGCCCTTCGGCCCTCAATGTTGCGCCGAGCCATGATCACCCTACTCAAACCCACGTATCCACCCCATACCCGCAACCCAACAACCCCCCCCCCTTAACCTTACTTTTATTAGGACACTACGGGCAATTTTAGCATGGCCAATCCACCTAACCCGCACATCTTTGGTTATGAAACAGATCACCTGGGAGCACATCCACAGCAGTTATTAATCAACACACTGGATAAATCTGATACTGCATTTTGACTTATGAGGTGGCATGAATAACGCAATTTAAACCAAAGTGACGGTAGGTGATGGCAATGGATTGAAATACTTACAATACTCTCCAGGGCCGCAAACAAAAGCCCACCCAGGAGTCAACCCACAATTTATTTGAAACAAAATCAAATCAAGAGCATCTGCAATCCTGAAAATCCACAGTGTGATCTATTTATCACCTGCACAGCCTTTCACCTGTACCTACCAGGCAATGTGCCACATGGATGGTGCCGTTATACTTCGCACAGGACATGTAGCCCAGTCAAAATGACAAGAATGTGTCAGTGGGATTAAACCCAAATCAACACTAAGTGAAAATGATATGTCAGCCTGATGGCATCCAAACCACAAAAAATAAATGCTAAATCTGTACCGGGGACTAGCAAGTGCAGTGAGTTTGATAGAGGCCATTTGCCTCTGCAAATTGTCTCAAATTTATCCCAGACTAACACAGTGAAAATCTCCTCTGTCAGCTGGCTGTCGGTGGGTTTAACATTAAATCTGCAGGCCTCAGAGGTTCAAACAAAAAAAGAGCTTTAATCAGGAGATGTTAACACTCCAGGCTGCTATGTTACTGCCCGTTTGCCCTCGCAATCGGCCAATGATGCCAAATGTGAGCAGTCTCTTAGGACGCGATTCTCCGGCCTCATTACACTCTCATGCGAGCAAAATGAGGCCGGTGAGTAGCGGGAGAGGCCGAAAATGAGAACCGTGCCAGGCACCAAACAGTTTGCAATGCAACTGGCCTGCTCTACAGGTGAAATCTGGATCTCGCTGTAGGATAGCAATAAACCAATTATCACTACTTAAGCCCTATTTCCACACAACCCACGGCTGGGGGGGATGGCCAAGGGAGAAGGGAAGGGGATCCGCTTGGGGGGCAACCACGTGCGGCTCTGCCATGCCAACCCCTGGATCGCATGTACCTGTTCCGAGGGCAACCCTTGTCACTGCCCGTCTGGCCCACCGACCACCCATAACCCCCATCGACTGATGAGGCCTCTTGCCATGTGGCTGAGGGTTAATGCTGAATTGGCAATCGTGGGTGAGCAGGCCATGTAGCATGTGGGAGTCATTGCCTAGCATTCCACTCACACCCTGATGCCTGGAGACAATGCCTGAACACCGCGGGAGGCAATACTACACATGCAGCAGCCAACATCTGAACATTCAGGGGGTGGCACACAGCTCTGGGGACATGTCAATGGCCGGAGGGTGGGTGAGTGCTATAGGGGGGGGACCATCACCCGGTCTGGGTGAAGTTATATGCGAGTTTCTGGGGTCCAAATCTTGGGTCTGTTGAGGGGGACCCATTGGGGCCGGGACTGTGTGGGCAGGTTATACCGGGTGTGGGGGAGGGGGTTATTAATAGGGCAATGGAGGGTCCCGGGGTGGGAGCCACTGCTGTTTGTCAGTCTGACACCCTCTCCTAAGCAGGGGCTGTTTAGCACTGTGCTAAATCGCTGGCTTTTAAAGCAGACCAAGGCAGGCCAGCAGCACAGTTCGATTCCCGTAACAGCCTCCCCGAACAGGCGTCGGAATGTGGCGACTAGGGGCTTTTCACAGTAACTTCATTGAAGCCTACTCGTGACAATAAGCGATTTTCATTTCATTTCATAATGCTTTACAGATATTGAACACTATGGAAGTATTTCGGACCCTGCAGAACTTGTCATAGTGGTGCTGCTGGTAGTCCGGGTGGCCAGACGCCGGAGACAGCGACAGCAGCACTGTCAGCAGATGATTGAGGTGGCGGCCCATGTCCCGGGCGACCCATGCCACCCCCTGAGGACCTGGCCGCCTATTAAGCCAGGGTGAGAACCAGAGGGGAAGTCTCGCGATGGTACAAGTTGTACAGGTATTGCTGGTCCTCTGAATAAATGATGGACAGCGCATGCCGCAGGAGGCTCCATTTCAACAAGGAGGCAGTGCGGAATCTGTACCATGTCTTTGCAGATTTGGCACCACATGGAAGAGGATGACTTCCACTCTCTGTGGCCATCAAGGTCTCTGCAGCCCTGAACCTTTACACCTCGGGATTATTCCAGGGCTGAAACGGGGACCTGTATGCCATCTCGCAGGCCACAGCCAATAGGTGCTTCCAATAGGTCACAGATGCTCTGTTTGCCCGGGGCGAAAACTATATAAATGTTGACATGGACCAAGTCCAACAAGATGCCCAGGCAGCAGGATTCTCCACCATCGCTGGGATGCCCAGGAGCTGATAGGCCTCACACATTGCGCTCAGCAGGCCATCTGGGAATGCCCTACATTAACAGGAAAGGATTCCAATTTTGAACATACAGCTCGAGTGTGACCACCACATGAAAACCATGCACATGTGTGCCCGCTTCCCAGGGAGTGTGCACAACAGCTACATCCTGGGACAGTCAGACATCCATGGCCTCTTCAAGGACCGCCCCAGGATGGCTGGCTCTTGGGGGATAAGGGGTATATGCTGCGGACCTGGCTAATGAAGCCGGTACGGAGACCGGAGACCAAAGCAGAGACTCGGTTCCACGACACCCATGTGGCCATCCGTGCTGTCATTGAGTGGGGTATCAAACTGCTCAAAATGCAGCTCCGATGCCTCGACTGCTCCAGTGGTGCCCTGCAGTACACTCCAAGAGGGTCACTCGCTTTGTGATGGCCTGCTGTATCCTCCACAACCTGGCATAGCAGCGGGGCAATGTGCTGGAGATGGGCAATGAGGAACATGTGCCCAGTCCGAGTTGGAGGAGGACGAGGGTGATGATGAAGTGCCAAACCAGCAGGACCCTGGGGATGAACCAGAGCACCAGCCCGAAGCTAGAATGATAGGCGACAGCGGCGAGGGTCCGGAAAACCCAGAGGGCTAGAGAGGGCCTCATACTTGCCCTTTCACTTAGGACATGGCCTGGTACGTAATCACCCCCACCCCCCCCCCCTCCCCCGCCCCGCCGTCCCCATCCCAGGTATGCCATAATCTGGCAGATATGTCTCACTGTCTCTCTGCTTAGCCAGAGTTTTTGACAGCAGGTCCTCGAATGACAAGTGGTGTCGGTACAACACAACGTCTCCTTGGCACCTCCTCCCCTTCGGCCTGTTGGCGGCTCGCTCTCCATCCTGGGCGGCTGCCACCTGTTCCTGTATGGCACACTCTGCTGCTGCACGTTCTGCTGCTTTAACTTCCTCCTCCTCCTTGAACAACCCCAGTTCATACAACCACAGGGCATCTTCCAGGGCTGTGGCAATTGGCAGTAAGGCCACCATTGCTGTTGAATTCCAATATCCACGAACTGCAGGGGGTGAAAGGCCAACATGTTAGCATGGTGCATATTCCCGTGCCCAACCAGGTCCACTGGGCTACATGGTGGTCTCGGTTGGCACTGCAGGCTCTGCCCACTTGTCTCCCACCCCCCCCCCCCCCCCACCTCCAACCCCACACCCGTGGTTCTGTTTGTGACCAGGACCGTGGGGGCCTCCGGCCCTGATGCCCATCCCTGATGCCAGGGGTACTGTTGGCTGGCACTGCCCTCACCAGCGGTACGCTCTGTGGCCCCCATAGGGGCTACTGTGGGTATTTCCCTGGGTGGACCACTTGTAGGTGGCATCTGGGTGGTTGGGGGGGTGGTGAAGGCTGGGATGCAGTGGTGGAGGTGTGGGAGCATCCATACGACCAGTGTCACTCTGCAGAACCAGGAACCAGGGTGGGTGGATTCTGGGTGCACAGCAAGATGGCCGCGGTAATGGTGGTCCTGGTAATGGTAGGCCTGTTTCCCCTGTCACCCCTCCCTCCCCTGGCCCTGCAAGGCTCCCCCCACACCAGCCAGCTTGGCCAGGGTCCGGCCCGGCAGCGCACAGTTGCTGCTCCCTGAGTCCTACCTCCTCTCTCTCATTCATCAGCCATGACGCCAGTTACACGATTTTTAAAAGCACAAGTGAAACGCGCTGTTGGGAACTCAGCCCATCGGAAGAGGAGAATCGCAGAGGCCCCAGAGAATATCGGGTCAGGCCCGCTAATGATATGCAAATGGTGTTTACTGTATGTGCTTTCTGGTACGCATGTTGAGGTGATAGAGAATTCAAATCGGCGCCCTCCATAATTTTGGCATCGGAACCGACTCTCCACCCGATTGCGTTTCGTGATTTTAGGCATCAGCCATTGGAGAATCCCGCCCAAGGGCTATTTCCTTCATCCTTACAATACCATAGATGCCTTTGTATAATTGATTTAATTCACGTGTTCTTAGTAATCATGGAATGATTTGTCTCATTCCCCACAGGAGTAAGCCTACCTGTATGGATCATTCAGGTTTTTGAGTGGCATTTGGCTTTAACTTGAGGTCCTGAAGTCTTTCCTCATAGCACCACTTCCATAACCTCTGGATCATTTTTGGTATTCTTCTTAACTTGTCCTATGATAACAGGAGTGTCATCCACTTGCTCAAAGTAGAAAATATTTCCACACAAACTGCTCATCAATGAACTACTTGGTAAGGGTAGTTGGGAGGTTCCATCTGAGTAACGCCTCTTTGGCTTGAACGAATGCTCTCACACATTGCTCCAACCATGGCCATTTTTTATTTTGACACTGTAAATTTGGTAAGGGTTTCAGAATAGTAGCCAGATTAGGGACAAACCTTCCCAAATATTTTAGTAAGCCTAGGAAAGATTGAAGTTAGTTCGCATTTTGAGGCTCGGGAACCTCAGTAATGGCTTTCCCTTTCAAAGGCAATTGATGCAGTCCCTTGGTGTTGTTGACAGGTCCCAGATATTTGATTGAAGCTTGGAAAAATTCACATTTGCCTTTTCAGACTCTTAATACATAATCTTCTAATCTCTGGATTGTGGCATCTAGGTTGCGGTGTTGTTCCTCCTCATTCTTTCCAACAAAGGAGATGTCATCTAAGTAGCACTGGACTCCCTCTAATTTGCTTAAAATGTGGGTCATAGTTCATTGGAACACTGTTGGTGCAGAAGTGATGCCAACTGGCCATCTTTTATATAGAAATAACCCTTGGTGTGTCACAATCATCAAGAACTGTTGTGAATCTTGATCCACATTCATTTGAAGATATGCTTGGATGAGGTCAATTTTATTGAAGTGCTGGCCTCCAGCCAACTTAGCAAGTAGGTCACAAACCAAGGGCAGGGCATACTGTTATGCATTCAGGACAGGATTAATAGTAACTTTGAAATCACCACAAATGTGTACAGATACATCTTTTTTCATCACAGGTATGATCGGCTTGTGCAATGACTCACGTTAACAGGTTCAAAGGCACCTGTTCTGACCAGCCATTCTAATTCTGCTTCTACCTTAGGTCTTATTGCATCCGGCACTGACCTAGCCTTTAATCAGCTCACCTGACTTTCTTCCTTGATCTTCAGTGTTACTGAGGTATCTTTTATGCTTCCCAGCTCACTGTTGAAGACAATATCATGGTTCGGCAAGATTTTAAGTCGACTTTATTTGGAATCTGCCAGAAGATTTACCTCAGCCCAATTTAATTTGATCTTTTCCAGCCAAGTTCTTCTTTATGGTGCCAGACAATTTCCTTTGACCATGTGCAAGGAAAGATCTGCCATCTGTCCATTTAATTGCACTGTTACATCAATACGGTCCCTCAACGGAACATCTTCTCCAGTATAGGTTTATAACACTATCTTTGAGAGTTTCAGAACAATATTTTGGAGCTTTTCTTGATAAACAGTTTCTGGTGCCAATGAGACAATTGCCCCAGTGTCCATCTCCATCTTCACCGGCTGTCCGCCCAGTCACAGAGTCTGCATCACCCTGGAATGGGTGTGTTCAATTTCTAATTTGACCGCACACACTCTCCCTCTCTAAAACAACACTGATTACAGGAAGCAAGGAGCAAGGAACTGATGGTTTCAATGTATCTCTCCTCCTCTGTCCATAACAATACAGAAATGGTGATTCCCAACAGTAAACTCATCAACCAGCAAAAACACAAATGAAACAAACACAGTTCCACCAGTGAAGAAAATAACAAAACAGTCCCAACCACATTGCCTATACTCTCAGATAGAATTGCTGAATACAGTAATTACTGAATGGTGTTCAGGAGTGGAGGCTACTGAATGGGCTACAATACCTTTCATGATGAAGCTGACACTCACTCCCGAGGCTTATAGTTAAAATTATGCCCATACGAGTAAATAGGATTCTGTATTTTCTTGAGGATGGAAGAAAATCAGTTAAAACATATATAACGAATATCAATCACTGAATTTCCATCAAGCGAACGTGTGCATGTTACCAATTCATGTTTGTAACCATTAATTTTTGATTAAACTGAAGGGATTGTTTAAAGTATGATATTCACACTACATTGTGTGCTTGACTGTGCATCAGTCCAAGCATTTGTTATGAAACCATAACAGAAGCCAAAAAATTACATGACCAGATGATCGGGGGAAGAATTTCAATGGAGTTTTCCATGGGGATTCCCATTCTGCTACTGGTGGAAAGTCAGCTGAAACCCCACGTATGCATATAAAATGGCAGTGGAGCAGGAGAAACTCCAAGGTGCTGTTGGAGCACCTTCCTCACACAGGCTAAAGCGGCCTAAGAATGTGGCAGACCAACAGTTTCTCAAGGGTAACTAATCATAGGCAACAAACATTAGACTTGCCAATGACGTCCACATCCAAGAATGAATTACTTTTAAAAAGATTATCTTTCACGGATCTTTGTTCATTCTGAGATTCTTGACAACCATGAAGAGTCAAACCAATTACTCACAGCCTGTTTCTTCCTGGCTGCTAAAACTTCAAAAGCTGCCCAGAATAAAGAAAAGCATTGTTGTCTGAAATCAAATGTATGGCCACTGATCACAATACTGTACTTAAATGAATGTATTCCATCATCATTAACTGATGTGACATTTCTATGAACATCTACTTTATGGTGACTAATTCCACTGAAGAGTTTTGAAGCCTGTTTTTTTTTATAAGTGATGTCACCTCATTTTCAGCGACTATCAAAACGTCAAAAGAACTCATTGCCAACCGATTAATCACACCCAGCGTTGATGCCAACAAGATCATCAATTAGTTTGGAACTGCATAATTTTCAGTGTTGCATGGAAGTCACAAATTTATTAATGTCATCGATGATCTGATTCAGTGCTACATTGTCAAATCCACAGACATAATACCCATTAAAAAGCTAGCATTGTATTAGGAAGTGTAGTTATCTACTGATCCACTGAGAAGGAGTTCATGTTTAGACGTAACAAAGGTGTATTGCATATCTTCGTTTTTCTACAGATCTGTATCCAACTTGCAAAATAGGTTCAACAGGATAGCACAGTCTGGCAACCACCAACCTCTATGAAGAATCCATGTCATTCTGTGGATGGAAATACAAAATTATATCCATATACAATTATATACAATATCCATTTTCTTCTTATGAGTCAGGAGCACAGTGTCAACTGCTAATGCATAATATTTCCAAGCCAAAAGACTGATTGCTTTGGTTAAACTGTGGGCTGTATATGTTCTCTGGACATGATTTCAGTTAATGATGCTTCTCTTCCGAGAGCAATATTCAACTTGAGTGCTGATATCCATTTCAGGGAGTTGATTAAGTAAAATAAGGCAAAGTGTACCCACTACTTTGGACTACATCCCAAAATTTCTAATTGGCGTATGCAAACCACTTTTGTCGATTGTATTGGCTTACAATGTATTATACAATAAAACATTTAAAACATGTAACTTCACAAAGAAATGTATCACAGCTCCTCAATAAGGAATTTCCACCTAGGTTTATCCACCTTTTTTACTGAAGGTTGGTGGTTCATGTACAGCTCAGCTGGGCATTCTGTTCCCTAGTGCCTTGGCCAATTTCCCATTATTTGTGAAAAAAGGATCAACAAAGTTTTAGGTTGGCTACCCAAATGACAACATAAGCCCCAGTGAGAACAGAATTTTTAATGGAAATTGGAATTACTGGCCTCAGCACAGAAGACTGTTCAGGAAATTCCACTGCGAATTCAGTTTCAAGCTTAAAGCATGGCGAAGGAGGAAGGGGATCAGGGGAAGAATTTTTCCCCCTCCATTCTAACCAGGGATTAGGATGTCATTAAGAATCCTATGTACAGGTTACAGGATGGAAGGAAGTGGGACCGACCAAAGTCTGAATGAGAGTTCCTGAGCTGCAATATCTTGGACACGCTTGATCAAACAGGGGGAGTTTCTGGCAGTTCGGGTCCATGCACGGCCAGCATCATTTTGCACGGTGCGGCTGCTGCAGGCTGCTGCCGTGTGCATGCGTGGCCATGGACCCAGCAATTCTCCAGCCATATCCGCAGATAAAGCGAGGGGCTTTACGCTGCGTGCCTGCTAGTCCCCCCACCAGAAGGAGGATCGGTGCCGCTTTTGCGTAATTTTTTCGGGCGTACAACGGCACTGTTGGACCTGCCAACCTTGACCATCCGCCTGGCCCTGCACCAACTGACCCCGTGTCTCTCCTCTTAAAGGTCTTTCCCTGAGATGTTGCCTGCACTCACCTTGCCTCCTCTCCCTCCTGCTCCTCTCTTCCACTTCAGAGGAGGTCCCACCAGCTGACTACACTATCCCCAGTAGATGCGATGTAGAGGACTATCATCTCGCAAATGTGGGAGTACTGTGCTCCAATCCAAGAAATCCTTCCATGGAAAATGAGGTTCTGAAATGCAGAAAGGCAGCTTTGAAACTTTATCCAAAGCAACAAGCTGAAAATCACATGGGCAATGTAAAATCACTGTCTGTTGCTTTCTTAATGGCCTTAAATGTCAGCAGGCATTCATCCAAATCTAATGCTGGCCTGCCAACCTCAAAATCGCACATGTGTACAATGACTTCGGGAAGCACGGCCAACATCATTTGGCATTATTTTACATTCGGGCAGGTCGAGTGTAAAATTCTGGCTGATGATACTGAAGAGTGATGCACAGCCTGCATTAAATATCCAAAGAATAAGAACTCAAATCCCACTTTGATCATTCAAATTCAGTTCAAAACATCAGGAAATATAAAGTTAGTACCGGCAAAGAGATCACAAAACGTTAGAATGTCATAAAATCCTAATGTGTTCACTAGTGATCCTTCGGGAAAGGATCCTCCTTTTGTTACCCAGTCTAGCCAGTATGTGAATCCAAGCCCACACCGACTTGGCATCTTACTGTCCTCTGAAGTTGTTCAGCGGCCATCCAGATGTATGAAACTGCTTGACGTGGTTTAATGAGGTTCAATATGCAGCCATACTGGTGCAAGTCCCCAGCAAAAATATTTAAATTAAATGACCCCAAACACTTGTTGAGTCCAGGAGCATTGGTCATCAGCACTAACACTACACCTATTGCAGGATGTTTTGGCTCTTAATGTCACAAGGCCAGGTGACAAGGAATGAGAGTTACAGCCCAAACTGCACCTCATCTCTGCATTCACTTGCAGGAGTCAGCCTGTAAGAACCAGAAGTGAAAAACCATCATTACCTTTCCCCCAACTAAAGGACGCCATGGCCACTTATCACATCCCTGCTGTAGTCAAATTCAAGATTTAATCATGTTAAACAGTCGCAGAACAGCAGAAAATATTTTTATAAACAACCTCCAGAATATGAATGCTGCACAAACTTCCTTGCCACATTTGGATGTGAAACTAGGCACGAATATTCTTAATTTTCAGTAAAAATGTCAATACAATCATATGTTATACATGAAAACAGACAATGTTGCATATTTTGAAAATATACCTGTTTGAAAAATACCCTGGCCTTAACCTCAAGCTGAAACGTTCAAGAGGAATTCAGCTGATGTCACATCAAGCTGGAATTTCTGGACATCATGGTTCATCTGTTTAATATTTGGCAGACATTCAAATAACATTTTTCGGCAACACCTAGTCCCATTTGTATAATAAAACATGTTACTCTTCTATGGTAACTAACAAAACAGGAATCAACAGCACAAATTCTCAACCACTGTATTAGACACCATCATTGTACATGTCTTAAATAACTTTAAGAAGTCTTACAACACCAGGTTAAAGTCCAACAGGATTGTTTCAAATCACTAGCTTTTGGAGCACTGCTCTTTCCTCAGGCGAGGAAGGAATTCACCTGAGGAAGGAGCAGTGCTCCGAAAGCTAATGATTTGAAACAAACCTGTTGGGCATTAAGCTGGTGTTGCAAGACTTCTTATTGTGCTCACCCCAGTCCAACGCCGGCATTTCCACATCTTAAATAACTTTAGCAGTTTTTAAATTTTCCCATGGTGCTCAGTTAAGCTGAGCTGGTTCGTCTGCAGCCAGCAACTATGTTAATTCAACGATTTTGCTTCTGGTAAAACTGACGATTAACAAGGTGCGTGTGAGATTGTTACGCACAAATATCAACTGTCAGTGTTTTCCACTGACAATCAGTGTTTACCAGATTGTGTTCACTTGTCAGGATTTACTGGCATAAAATCAGCACAGGACATAAAAACCTCACTCTGACTTATCTGCGATCATTCTTGGAAGCACCTCTGAAAACCTTTCTGACATCAGGTAAAAAGGTCAAATGCATCAATCGCAACGATTTGTATTCTGAAGCTTCAGGTGAACTATGCACTGTTTATTCAAAGCAGCATTTCACGGCTGAGTGCTGCCCTTCATTCCTGCTCTTCTTTGTTACCTCTTCATTTATTTTTCTTAGAGATTAATTAAAGGCAACAACAGCCACTGAACCTGGAGATTCAGAAGCCGGAGCGATATGAACTGGACATAAGAGCAGGAATTATGTGCGTGACCTCCCTGAATGGTCAAGGTATTTTGTGAAAGATCCATAGATTATATTTCTTAATTGCCTAGAAATACTGCAATTCAATGTTGTGATCTATCTTAAACTAAACATCTAAGATATATATGTAGTGAAAGTTAGGGATTTAAAAATGTTCTCTGTAATTTTGTGATAGGCCACAATTTGATCTTCCAGGACCTGGCCTAATTTGTGGTTCTGCTCCCAGCCACTGGAATTTGTTCACACATCCGTAAAGCTTGCATTGTGGAGAACACCACAGGCAGGATTCTCCATTGGCCGATGCTGAAATGGGGAAAGGTGATTGGGTGGTGATGCACGATCAATTGTACAAAGACTAGAGTTGGATACAACTGAGGCTTTATTGCTCTAAGATGTGTGGCCTCCCACAGCAGCTGGCAAAATGGCTGCTGAATGAGGACACGCATATTTATACTCCGCCTATTGGGCGGAGCCAGCAGGCAGAGACTACCAGCGAACTTGTAGTGCAGGTCCTACCTTACATCACCTAATACAGGTGTAATAGTGTTTACAGGTGTAAACATTCACCCCCTGTTAAAATTGAGTCCGGCGGGGATGGTGGAGAACTATATACAGCGACGAATTTATATTTACAGTATATGATCAGAAAAAAAATGTCTTTTGAAGTATGGTGCCAGTTAGAGATTTAACCGGTCCGGTGCCAGGATTTACGTAGCGGTGGCTGCAATATCGATGCTGGCCTGATGTTTGGTGACTCCGGGAGCATGCTGAAATTCTCTTCATCACACTGCGAATGTGCCACCAACTTCAAAGTGTGTGCCACATCAGCCTGTGACTGCGCCATCTCCCTCAGGGACTGGGCCACCTCCCTCTGTGTCTGTGCCACATCGGTCAGCACCAAGACAATGCCGCCGACGCTCTCAGCCAGACCCGCTGTGATTGGGCCATGCACTGAAGCGCTGCTAAAATGTTCAGGTGGCTCTGGTACATAGCTGCCTGTTATAGGGTAGCCCTGTGCTGGGCTTGGGCCTCGGCCACCCCCTGCACCAATTGCCCCACGCCTTGGACATGTTGACCCATGCTGGTCGTCCTGCTGGAGGCGATACCCCTGCTGAGCAGGAACTGATGCAGCTCATCGCTCATGAATGAGGATCCCCTGTCACTGTGGATATAGGCCGGGAAACCGAACAGAGCGAAGATAGTGTTTAGGGCTTTGATGACGGTGGCAGACGTCATATTGGGGCATGGGATGGCAAAGGGGAACCTGGAGTACTCATCGACCACACTGAGAATATACGTGTTTCGGTCGTTGGAGGGGAGGGGCCATTTGAAATCCACGTTGAGGCATTCAAAGGGGCGGGAGGCCTTCACCGGACGCGCATGGTCCGGCCGGTAGAAGTGCGGCTTGCACACCGCAAAGACCTGGCAGTCCCTGGTGATTGTCCGTACTTCCTCGACAGAGTAGGGCAGATTGCGGGCCTTGAGAAAATGGTACAGACGAGTTACTCCCGGGTGGCAAAAGCTGTCGTGCAGGACCCAGAGTCGGTCTACTTGTGCGCTGGCACATATACCTCGGGATAGTGCATCTGGAGGCTCGTTGAATTTGCCGGGGCGAAACAAAATCTCGTAATTATAGATGGAGAGCTCGATCCTCCACCGCAAGATTTTATCGTTTATGATCTTGCACCGCTGCGTGTTATTGAACATGAAGGCTATCGACCATTGGTCAGTGAAGAGAGTGAATCTCCTGCCGGCCAGATAATGTCTCCAATGCCGCACAGCTTCAACGATAGCTTGGGGCGCTTTTTCGACGGATGAGTGCCGAATTTCTGAGGCATGAAAGGTGCGGGAAAAGTATGCCACGGACCTGCCTGTCTGATTAAGGGTGGTGGCTACAACCCCCGGGGAAACGGACAGGTAGAGAGGGAGATCGTGCCCCAGAAGCTTCTTCATTGATGTGAGACACCAACCGAAGTGGTGTCTCTGGGATGGTGGAGGTTGTTGAAGGCAGCTGTCATGGAAAGTCAATGTCTTCCCCAGACTCTAGCTCCGGGCTACACGGGATGCGGGTTGATGGTTCCCGTCGGTGTCGGTGTCATCGTTGTGGCTGCTCGACACCTGGGGATGTAGTTGTGGTTTGGGGCGGGGGACACCAGAAGGGCCCATCTCGACCTCTGCCACCTGCATCCTGGCCCGATGCACAGCAGCGGCTGACAGCCTCCTTTCCAACCCGGGGTACAGGGTCCCCTGCCTCTCCTCCATGGCATCCAGCAGGATCTCCAGTTCAGCATCTATGAATCTTGGTGCCATTTGTCTTGCTGCCATCTTGGTGGCTGGGATGGTGTGTGTGGGGTGCGCTGTGTGTATACGTGGCTACAGCTTGCCAGTCTCCTGAGTGCCTAACCCAAATCCGGCACCGTGTCACATTGGAATCGATCGTGTTCCACATGGTGCCAGTGCTAGCCCCTTAATAGTCGGTGAATTAGTCCAGGTGTGGCAGCAGTTTTGTTGTCGTAGAAGTCCACTAATCCTGCCCCGAATTCAACACCTAGTCTTAGCAACGGAGTATCTGGCGCCACATCTTTTTGCGTTTTTCACCAACCTATAGTGGGCGACCTGTCTATCAGAGATAACGGGCGGGATTTCCCGACGGAGTAGGGCTGGTCACGATAGGATACCATTTGCTGGTGATCAGGATGGAGGATTCCGCTGCCTCTGGGGCACACCATGCCAGAAAATAGGTCTGGTGGGATGGAGAATACCGCCTAATAATCACCTAGCTAACAGATTGTATTTGTCGATCAACACATGAATGTTTACCCTCTGCGGACAGATTCATGTTTCAAGCATGGAGAGACTTCAAAAATCTTTGAGTAAATAACCCAGTTGGCATCAACCTTTTTAAGCAGGCTGGCAAAATCTAGACAAGTAGGACTTCGGGCTGGATTTTTGAGGATTGGGAAGACTCTGTGCACCTTTAAAAATGGTCAACAGGATCCTGATATCTCACTCCCATTTCCTACAGATCCACTTTTTGTCAGTGGGGATAGGGGGGAGGGTGTGAATCACAGAGGAGGGAAATATGGATATATTAGGGCCATTTGAACTCAGTGCTGAGTTCAAACCAACCCCATTTTGGAAGATGTAAAATTTAATAGCTGTCATGCTCTGATTTATTTTAAATGCCGCATTCTTTAACCTTTAAAATATACAGGCTACAGCTGTCAGTGTGAGTTAAAAATACCCTGCTGGAATGCTTTGATTAGCAGGACTAGGTTAGAAAAAAAGTAGCTATAGCCACACATTTTCAATAGAGCGTTTTTTTCAAACTTTCCCAAGGACTATCATTATGTCAGTATGAATGCTTGGCTGAGTTCCAAAAGCTACAATTTTTTCTCCACAGGGGTTTCTGAATTTATAGTTTAATTAATGGCTTTTTTTATAATGCATTTTATTACCTACATGTATCAAAACAGGTTACAACACATAAACACCTGGGAAACATACTTCCCAGCAATCAACTGTACAGTTTGTACAATTTTTTTCCCCCTTTTAGTTTAATTAATAGCTTGAAGATGTGCGGTCTGAATAGAAGTTTGTTTGTTTTTATAAAAGATAACCACTTGAAGGCTTTGAATGGATTTTACAAATGGATGTTCTTTTCACTATCAAGTGTCTAAGATTGAGAGTTGTATTAGATTGTTAGATTTTTTTTTTTCATTTCTGCATGTCTCCTGAGGTCTTGTCCATGATGGATACTGGGTGAATGGCTATGGAGGTGGTATGGAGAGTATTGCCTTGGCAGTCAAAATCCGGCCTGTAGTTTAAAACTTAACTCTTGTACTATTTTTGACAGTTCCACAGTTCAGCTAAAATAAATCTGAATTCAACTTATATTGTGGGAAAACGTATCTGGCAGGTGTCAGGACCCTGACTGAGACCACTGGTCCTGAAAATGCGCTTACTGGTGTGGTCACCTAAGATGGTGTCCTGCAAAGGATGCTGGGAGAAGTGGCCAGGTTCAAGGGCAAGCGGGCTGCAGCTCAAATAGACACGAAAGCTGCAGCAATACACACGAAAAAGGCCATCTCCAGGCCATCCTGGGACAATAGGACTTGCATGTTAATTTTACCCATCTAACAGACACAACGGCGCCTGCCTTCCTTATTTGGAAGGGCCTACGTGCCCCGGACACCTATGGACATGGCTGGTAATGGCATGCCTCACCATCAAGGTAGTGGACCTTGGTTGGACTTAATCGATCAGGGTGATCAAACCCTGATCGATTGATTGGATGGCCCAAAAGGGCGCAAAACCTACAAGGAAAGAAGATACTGAGTAACCCTACAATCTCGCTCTGTACAGTAGCAACTGAACAACGGTGACCTTCATCGGCCAACGCGAGGAAGACCGAACCAACAGGAGGAAGACCAGAGCCAGGAACAGACCGGACCAAGGACTGGTCATTGAGGACTACTAGATTTGGGATAACAGATAAAGGCCAATACCTGTCCGGTATTTGCTAGTCACTCTGAAAGTTAAGTTAAGGTCTTGTATGAACTTGCTCTGTACTGTAATTTATGTTGAGAGTGTGATTGTATAACCATAACATTGAGTTCACGTGAATAAATATTGATTGTTTAAAGAAACAGACTTGCAGCCATTTGTCCACCGTATATGGGTTAAGACAAATTGTGGTTTAGCAATATTTGTATTGCACGTGCCAACACAACTTAATATGAGACAGGTTTTTACTGCATAAACCTTTGGAAGTGAATTGTGTCAGTTTGCATCACCCCAATGACTAAGGACAGAGAGCTATTTGCAATATCAGCATGAATTGGTTGACTAGAAGAGAAGATGGAGAGGGGGAAACACGCCAGCAAGAGCTGGGTCTCAATACAAGGGAGCAGCACAGCAGCCAAAGGGATGGTTTTACTCTTAGTGAGAATGTAATCCATGTGCATTTTTGGGGATTGATGGTGGTGGGATGGGTTAAGGAGATGGTTGATAATAAAGAAAATAAGTTATGGACTATCTTGGGTATCCTAGAATAGTGGCTGGTTTTGGAAAAGTAAGGTGAGCTTAATAATGATCCAGCCAGATTTGGTGATTGGTGGTTAAACCAGTTGTATGAAAGATATGCCGAATTCTATACCCCTGAAGCCTGAGGAAGCAAAGGTGGAATCCATACCAAGGAGGAATAGCCTGGATTGGAGAGGGGGAGAAAAGGTTTCACTGGCGAAAAGGCATTAAACGTGGAGCTGTGCAAGTGCTTGAGCAATGTATCAGTCACATAAGCATCGTGCTCAATGGAAGGCCGAAGAATAGGAATCTGGAACTTGAAAAATACAACGATAAATGACTTGGAGTCAGAAAGGAATATTTCAATTCAAGGCAGTAAGCTTGCGGATAGCAATGGCCTTGTTTATGAGTGAATTAATATTCTGGACGACAATGGAGGAAAGGAGGTTGACTGATACACTGACAGAGTCTAAGGCATTGCAATGGATTAGGGTGACCACAATGGGAAGGAGGTGGGTGAGATAAGTCTGCATTGTATGCACTGAATGGGAAGGTCAATGAGAGAAAGGGATGGGACAATTGGAATTGCTACTCTGCAGGAGTGAGTGATGGATGCCTCATTCCATGGATGCATACTTTGGTCAATTACAAGAGAGCCTCTGACAGTAGCTGAGAGTTGTTGCAGGGTATATTCAGCCTGAAATGGTGGCAAGAGCATAAGAAGACAGAATAACATATTGGGTAAAAACTGAAGGATGCACAAAGAAAGAGTTGCACGTTATTAAAGTGAGAACGCAGATTTCAAGACTCCGAGAGAAATCAACAAGACAAAAAGGAAAATGAAGTAATAAGTAATTTCATTGTGTTTAGAGCAGCAACCAATATCATGGAAGTAATTAGGGCTACCAAGGCATGCCAGAGGTAACAAGAGTCTGGCCAAGAAGTATCCCTGATCTTAACTTGCTTGAAGCCAATTTGTTTAGACAGAGTTTAAGTCAGGCCCCAACAGAGAACGACCCTCCAAGCATACGTATTTTGTTATAATACCAGATGATGTTACTACTGGACAAACAGGTCCTAGGGTGAAACTTGGTTGGTAGATCCGAACATTTATTGAGTAACATGGAGGGCAATTACTGAACAGAGTCACAGGGGTCAGCTAATGAACATCTAACAAGTAAACAAAACATTTATTAAACAAAAATAAATGAATAATATTACAGTACCCCTTCACCAACAACTATACCATTACAGATATATACAGATTCCTAAGGATAACACAAGTTGCAAAAGATATCTTATACTCCAATATTAATAGTAAGTAAATCAATAGGTGAACTATGGTCAGACACCCTACACTCCAAAACCAAGTCACAGATTCCACCCAAAATAACTTTGACAGATTTCTCATCAACTCCCCACCACAGAGACTCGCCACATAATGGGTCAACTGGTCCAACAAAATCTGCTTTTAACTTGGGTTTCCAATCTCCACTCTTAAACAACTCACCTTTGAATTACCTCCCAAACTTTTCACCTGGACATTGATGCTCTTTTACCTGAACCACAAGACGCGAGTATGTTTCTTGTATTGGACAAATGACCACACAACCAGTATGTTAGTTCAACTATAATTTATTATTAGCCACCGGCTTGGTGCTCTGCGTAATAATCTACACGCAGCTACCTATTAAACTACAACTAACAACTAAAATGATCTTTACTTAACTTCCAAGTGACCGGCACTGAGCTGGTTACACAGGGCCTTTATCTGGATCCTCACGTGTGTTGGCTGGAAGTCTTCAGGTTCATCCTTCAGGTAGCGATCGCGGGTCCTTGAACTTGGCTGGTCGATATGCTGCAGTTGGTCGGAGCAGAGGCCGGTCCCAAAAGAGACCGAATACTGGTTGCACAGTTCTTCTTATCCCCGATCTTTCGCACTCTTTTGGGCGATCCCAACTCAGGATCCAATGGATCGATAGGGTTTCGATCACCCTAATCGATTCTGGCCAATTAGGGACGGATACCTCGATGGCTTGGGCAGGTCTGAGCTGCTATTGTCCAAGGCACATATGCACTCCCATATAAGGTAAATAGGCACCTCCGAGTCTGCTACTGTTGCTACATTTCGATCTGTGTCCATTGTCCTGGGTAAATCAGTAATTGACCTTTAGCAGGTGTGAGTTTTCAGTTTGGTCTGGTTTCCCCCAATACACAAGGGCTGTGTACCGTCTGTGTCCCAACCTGACCACAATTCCCATTATCCTTTGCGGGTGGCCATTTTAGATGGCCACAACATCTTCCATGTGCATTCAGACTTCACCTTCCATTCACTCTCTCAGATAGTCAGCCATGCCAACAGAATGTTATTGCTCCATAGGTCCGTAATAATGAGTCACCAACCTGTGGTTGCCTCCACTGATCGTCTGGCTTCTCGCAAGCCTATTTTGCCTGAAGTTCTGCATTTTACATTGGAGCCATTTTCCCTGCTCCTCACTTTTAACTTTACTTAACAGGACCTGGGGCGGGATTCTCCCCTACCCGGCGGGGCGGGGGGCCCCGGCGGGGTGCAGTGGCATGAACCCTCCGGCGTCAGGCCGCCCCAAAGGTGCGGAAGTCTCCGAAGGGACTTCGCCGATGCGCCGGAGTGTCAGCGGCTGCTGACGTCATCCCCGCGCAGGGGAGGGGGGGGTCACTTCCGCCTCCGCCATCGTGAAGACTATGGCGAAGGCGGAAGGAAAAGAGTGCCCTCATGGCACAGGCCAGCCTGCCGATCGGTGGGCCCCGATCGCGGGCAAGGCCACAGTGGGGGCACCCCCCGGGGCCTGATCGCCCCGCACCACTCCCAGGACCCGGAGCCCGCTCGCGCTGCCTGGTCCCACCGGTAAAGTAGGTGGTTTGATTCACGCCGGCGGGACCAGCATGACAGCGGCGGGACTTCGGCCCATTGCGGGCCGGAGAATCGCCGGGGGAGCCCTCCGACAGGCGCGGTGCGATTCCCGCCCCGCCAAATCTCTGGTGCTGGAGACTTTGGGAGACAGCGGGGGCGGGATTGACGTTGGCCCCGGGTGATTCTCCGACTCGGCGGGGGGTCGGAGAATCCCGCCCCTGGTTTCAGATTCCCATTTTTTCCCTTTGACTTGGTACCGTTCTCCTGTTCCACTCCCTGGTTTAGGCTTTTTCTTTAGTTTGGGATTCTTTCCATTTCCATGTCCTACCTATTCTGACACTTGCTGCTCACTTCTGTGTCATCTTGTATACATGTAAGTTTCCCACCAATCCTCTGTTGCTAAGCAACAGCAGTTTTCTTTCTACTTTGTGTTTGTTTAACTTCACTTAAAGCCGTAAAACCTGATTACAATGCAGGCATTTTTAAAAATTGAAACCAAAACTCAAGTTCTCCATTTCTTAACACACAAATACAAAATAATTTTAAAGCTATACTTTATTGCTAACGCCCATAAATACACATGTAATTTACTAATCTGGGGTCCTTAACAGATTATGCTCTTAGTATTGCAATACTGTGATGATTGTAGGAAATTTTTATATAGATTGTATTATATACATCTTTTGCAGTAATGTTATTAAAAACCTGGGTTAAGGTATATGTATGTCTAAATCTCTATTGCAATCTCTTTTTAAAAAATCCTGGTTTAACATGCAGGCAAGCAGTATGTCTGCAAAAGGTGAACTTGTGATATCATAAAAGTGGGTCAATCATTCATTTTTAACCATTTACTGTTTACAAAGAGATGCCTGATGGAACTTTGTTATGATTTCTGGAGATTCCCTGGAGAGTACATCATTTTAGACATTGTGATAAGAGTTAGGTCAGCAGGTCATGGGATCTGGGTGGGATAGAGACAATGCAATTAATGGGAGGAGCCATATCTGTCGCAAGCAGTTTTGCTGTAGGATCTTTCAGTCTGACAGAGACACAAGGATTTGCAGGTTGTGCCTGAAAGAGTCTCTCTACTTTTCTGCAAGGAAATATCGACACAATAGTATATCAAGTATCCCTGTATTTCCTAACTTTATTTATCAGTTGGTTTTGACCTTTGCTTAATTGAGATAGAGAAGGTATAAATTAGTAGTTAAAGTGTTTCCTTTTATTTTAAGAATTGTTTAATTGAAAATCTATTTTATGTGATGTTAATGTGGTTACTCTAGTGGTAATAATAATGTTTGTTTTAATATAAAAGATCCCTACTTGTCACTCCTGGGGCAAAGTATATTTCCCTCATAGTTTTACAAATTGAAAAATTGTTGTGCTGTCGTCCGGTTTCCTAATATAAATTGGGGTCTGGTCCAGTACCGAACCAATATGATGATACAATATCTGCTCAGCCAACTGCCAATTCCGACAGGTGCAACCTCACTAAATACTGAAATGGTTCTCAAAGCACAGTCCAAAGCCCCTACAGAACTTGTTCTATAGTGAATTTCTCTCTGCAGGTACAGTGAGAAAAAGCACCAATCCCAGATTTGTCCTCTTCATGTTGGTTTACTGGGTGATGGCATTGGATTTTGTTGATTTCTCTATCGTTTACTCAGTAAAGACACCAATCCTTAAACTTTCCAGATTCCCGGATTGTTCACTAGGATGAAGCAGCAATTCCAGCTCAGCATTGATACCCTGATAGTTTTTACAAAGAACAAAGAAAAGAACAAAGAAAATTACAGCACAGGAACAGGCCCTTCGGCCCTCCCAGCCTGCGCCGGGTCAAAGTCTTGAGTTTAAGGAGGGAATTCTATACAATTCCTACTCCAAGCACTCTATAATGCTTGCTGCTGATCAAACTGAGTGTAGGTGCTGCTTGAGTATCAGGTTTGACCATGGCCCTTACCATCCTTTCCAAGTCAGTGATTGCTCACTGATTAGTGATTACACATGAAAAGTAGTCATTAAAGAGGTAGACTAAAATCAATAATGCAACATATTGGGCATGCTCTTTAAAAGGAGCCGACAGTCAGACAATACAGAAATCAGAATAGTGCAGCTGAGTATGCTGACACTGCATTCAGGAATAATTTTTGGTTAATGAAGAGGGAGATCTGCATTGTATCTGAAGGATTGATGGATGTTGCTGTGTCCGGAAATAGGTGGAAATAGAAAACTTCCATTTCCTACTTCCAGCATCCCTCATTTTTGAAGACTGCAACTGTGCACACCAATATGCACACATTTTCATTGCAAAGAATGCTAAATGGGCTGACTTGAAAACACAGGACAGACTGAGTTTATTTAATTAAATACCAATGATATAGAAATTTGCTTTAATCTTACATGAATGTTTTTATTATTTTACATGACCTTTAAATTCATTTTCTTTAATGCCGGTGGAAAATTGAAATAATAAAAATTACATTTTAGAAATGCTGCAATACATTTTAATTACATATTAGTGGCAAACCGGTTAACTGGGGGGCTATGTTCATGTAGGCATTAAACCACCTATTGTAAATGTCTTTTAAAAATGATCCTGAAGTTTCCATAAATCCAGCCCAAGGCAACACAACTGCCAAGGAAAAAGCACAATGATCTGCACTGATGGAACATCAGTGAACTCCTAAATAGCACAATATGGCTCAATGCAGCAAACATTTCCTCAGTGCACTCGAGCTAAGCTTCTGTCTAATGATGCTGCCTTTCTAAACAACAACAGTATATTAATCACCAGGAAAGTGAAAACCTTGATTCAGGTCTGCGAGCACCTCTCCTGTGAAATCACATAACGGATGTTGCTCTCAAGCAAGTAATTTTGAAAGTGACAAATATTACAGATGCTGAATTTATGGGAGTGCTTGCTCCATGTTTATTAACTCATCCATCTTAACCAAAATAAAATGACTACACTCCCAGAAAAGTGAGCCCTTCTTATCCTGTCAGCTAGCAGATTTCTACAGGTAATCAATATATCTAATTACTCAATCCCAGAGCCCTCATTTAACCCTTGAGCTGCTGACGTAGATTAGTAGCATTCAGGTGGCAGCACAACAGAATCACAAGTCAATTACAAAGAAAAATGTTTTAATTATTGTACTTTGCTGCTCTGAGGTGACCTTCATCAATATTTTAGGATACTCTCTAAATGTATTTAATCATAATGTCGGCATAGGTGCTGCTTTGTTGCATTTTTAAAAGGTTATAAATGATGCTATGTATTCATTACCAGATTAATATATTTTTGCTCTCAAGGATTAGCCTATTCAAAAGATACCCATCGCACAATTTCCATTAATATTTAAATCAAGATAAACGGATTTATGTGGCTTTCATCCAAAATGATTTCTGCAGCTTTAGTATGTGTGGATGATGAGGTTTTTAGGAACGCTGAAAGATTTTCAATAAAGATGTGTATTGTCCTTGAGGAAAGGTGATCAATTAAAGGCGATCAAGCTAATGAGGGATCTAAGAGGATACTTGAAAAGCATAGACAGGAAGAAAAGGTCATAGGTCACAGTCTTTGATCGACTATTTAATGGTGGTATGCAAGGAAATAAGATTCTCAAAGGCACATAGGTACCAAGAGAAACTTTTCATAATGTTAGTTAATCTCCTATGGTATTGTCAAAGGATATAAATTAAAGATCTTGAAGGGAGGGGTAAATTGCCTTTTTGTGCATTTCTTTTACGAGGGTAAATCACTTCAAGCTGTTTTTAATGTGTCAAAATATACCGCTGTACTTTTATGCCATGTCCTACTTGTTTGAAAATGGTTGGCAGCTTTGGGGCACATTCGTAAGGCCTTGTTGTGCCCATCTCAATGATGCAACAAGGCTGCTCTAAATCTTACATGAAGCCTCTCTTACAACGCTCAGGATGCCTCTAAAGATCTAAAGAGATCTCTTGACACTTTGTGATCTGGATCTCAGATTTACATATTTAAGTGGGCAGTTAACTTAAATTAAATATGTATGCGCTTGAGTCTCCCACGACCCAGGATAGAATGCCCATGCCTGGGAGACCTCGCCATGGCACCATTTAGCACTGGTTTCCACAAACGTGGACCAGGCGTAATGGCACAAGGGCTCTCCCAGACGATCGGAGGCCCCTGGTTCATTGGACTCTGGGCAGGGCCCTGGCACCCTGATGACACCTGGATATCAGAGTACAGTTAACCGTGCATGCTGGCACTGCCAGTGCATCTAGGTGGTACTGCCAGGCTGGAAGGGACACTTCCTGGGAGCAAGGATAGCAGTGCTTGGGTGCCAGGTTGCCCATTCCAGGAATCGTGCCTGTGAGGGTGCCTTAAACTTATGTGGTGGGTGAATGAGGGCTTGAAAACACCCTACTCTGTAAGTTTGCGGGGGTGGGGGGGGGGGGGGGGGGGGGGGGGCAGAGGCCACGGTGGGGTCGGTGAGAAATCATGTTGGCATTTAAAAATGATGCCTCTATCTCTTCCTGCACTGGTGAT
This sequence comes from Scyliorhinus canicula, assembly GCF_902713615.1. Lineage (NCBI taxonomy): Eukaryota > Metazoa > Chordata > Chondrichthyes > Carcharhiniformes > Scyliorhinidae > Scyliorhinus > Scyliorhinus canicula. The sequence continues at coordinate 119,717,673 of NC_052153.1, read as the reverse complement.
CTCAGCTTGTCAGTGCGGGAAGTGAGGTAAATGCAGCCTCGGTGGGGCGCTCCCCGCAGAGGACCCCCAAAAAACAAAGTCCTGTTTGATAGCAGGGTCGTTCTCTGCACTTTAGGCTACAAAAAACACCCCACTACTCATCCCAAAAGCGGGACTCTTTTTTTTTGTGAAGTCATGCCTTTGATGTCTGACAAGTACAGAATGTTAAATGAAATTTCAGAGGAAAGATGGCGTTAATGAATATCCTGAACACATTATTACTGAAATACTGCAAGTCATGATAATGTTAAATTCAAGCCAAATAGCATACCCCTGACCCATATACCACAATCAGAAAGGATAAAACACCTCCTTCATGTTAGTCCTCAATACTGGGCCCCACAAGGCTGCGTAATTATCCCCCTACTATACTCCCCATACACACATAACTGTGGGGCAAAATTCTGCTCCAACTCCATATAGGTTTGCTGATGACACGACATTAGTTAGCATAAATGCTTCACAGCTCCAGGGTCCCAGGTTCGATTCCCGGCTGAGTCACTGTCTGTGCGGAGTCTGCACGTCCTCCCCGTGTGTGCGTGGGTTTCCTCCGGGTGCTCCGGTTTCCTCCCACAGTCCAAAGATGTGCGGGTTAGGTGGATTGGCCATGCTAAATTGCCCGTAGTTTCCTAAAAAGTAAGGTAATGGGGGGGGGGGGGTTGTTGGGTTATGGGTATAGGGTGGATACATGGGTTTGAGTAGGGTGATCATTGCTCGGCACAACATCGTGGGCCGAAGGGCCTGTTCTGTGCTGTACTGTTCTATGTTCTATGTTCTAGTGGGTCGGATCTCAAACAACGATGAGTCAGAGTACAGGAGGACGATAGGGAACCTAGTGGAGTGGTGTGACGACAACACTATCTTCATCAATGTCATGTTTGCTGGTCATTGACTTCAGGAAGCAAAGTATCGTTCACACCCCTGTCTGCACCAATGGTACTGAGGTGGAGATGGTTGACAGCTTCAAATTCCTAGGTGTGCATATCATCAACAATCTGTCCTGGTCCAACCACGTCGACGCTATGACCAAGAAAGCACAACAGCAGCTATACTTATTCAGGAAAGTAAGGAAATTTGGCATGTCCACATTGTCTCTTACCAATTTGTACAGATGCACCAGAGAATGCATCCTATCTGTTTGCATCACAGCCTAGTATGGCAACTGCTTGGCCCAAGACTGTAAGAAACTACAGAGTATCATGAACACAGCCCAGTCCACACGTAAGCCCACATAGCAGCTATTGAATCCATCTACACCTCCCGCTGCCTGGGGAAAGCAGGTAGCACAATAAAAAACCCCTCCCACCCGACTTACTCACTCTTCCAACTTCTTCCATCGGGCAAGAGATATAAAAGTCTGAGAACATGGATGAACAGATTCAAAAACAGCATCTTCCCCACTATTACCAGACTCCGAATCGCCCCTATTATGGACTGAACTGATCTCTCCACACATTTTCGCTACTGAGTAGTACTGCAATCCTGTATGCTTCACCCGATGTCTGTGTTTATGTATTTTCATTGTGTATTTATGGATGCCCTAGGTTTTTTTTCTCGTGTAAGGAATGATCTGTCTGAACTGTACGCAGAACAATACTTTCACTGTACCTCGGTACACGTGACAATAAAACAAATCCAATCCAAAAACCACCTTCGGCCACTTTGAGTGTGCGTTTACAATGGCCATGAATGTGTGCCCCACGACTGGACCAGTAAAGCCAACATGTAGACGTTGCCATGGCATTTTATGCCACTCCTGAAAAGTGAACGGTTTTAATCCAGGATGCTTTCCTGCTATCCTCCCCTTTAATACCATTTCCAGCACCTTCCCCATCCCAGAATGGTTTCTGGCATTTGTTTGGACTTGAGCTGCAGCCACTGGAACATTCTCAATCTTTATGTGGCCAAACAATAACTGTTAAGGGCCTGTGGTTCCTCAGCAATGTGAAGTGACAACCATAGAGGTATTGGTGAAATCTCCATATACACAGGGCCGGCTCAAGGCACCGGCAACTCGGGCAGTCGCCCGGGGCGCCATGTGCTAGGGGGCGCCAGAGACTCGGGTCCCGCGCATGTGCAGTTGGGCAGGTGCCAACCAGCGCATGCGCGGTGGCCGCCCTCCCCCAGGGCGGCCCTCCCCTTGGTCCACCCCCCCCCCCGCTAGGACCGCTCCCCCCTCGGTCCCCCCCCCCGCCCCCCCCCCCGCTCCGTCCACTCCCACCGCGGTCCGCCCCCCCCCCCCCTCGGTCCCCCCCCCTCGGGTCCGCCCCCCCTCGGGTCCGCCCCCCCCCCCCCAAGGGCGCCGAAGTTCAGCTTGCCCGGGGCGCCAGCAACCCTAGGGCCGGCGCTGCATATACAGAAATGATACTCAGTGCCTCCTCCAAATGAGCATAGTCAGATTCTGCAGTTGTTAATGTACGAGATGCAAATGCCATTGATCTTTTTTCCGCTGAAGGTGGCACATGTGGCATCACGACTCCCAACACTGTACAGCGAAGCATCACAGACAAGTTGTAATGGTAACTTCAAATTAAAATGTACCAACACTTCTGAATTTTTCAGGGGTCCCAGTGAGAGGTCCCCCTATTATGGAGTTCCTGTGGGATGTCCGTGAATAAGTTTAAGGTGCAGCATATGTGGCTACTAGAGGACAATGGATGTGTGATAAGACAATGTGGAACTTGGGAGTCAGGATAGCGTTGTGGAATGTGGGATTAGGAATAGGAATAGCTGTAGATATATGAGCAATTTGAAGTGGCTACATGTCCCCTCAAGGGGAGTGATTATTGTTCAGAATCACAGAATCACAGTGCAGAAGAGGCCCTTCAGCCCATCGAGTCTGCACCGACACAAGAAACATTTGACCTACCAACCTAATCCCATTAGCCAGCACTTGGTCCATAGACTTGAATGTTATGACATGCCTAGTGCTCAGCCAGGTACATTGTAAAAGATGGGAGGCAACCCGCCTTTACCACCCTCCAGGCAGTGCGTTTCACTGAAGAGCTGTATGATGTCGCTGAGGTGTGAGTAGTGCCAGTGAAGAATGCAGTAGTGTATGTTGTGCAAATGTCAGTATATGGTTAGACAGTGGATCTCGTGTGTGATCCTGGTCTCATGCAGTTATTGAGAAGTGCGACTCTGAAATGGATCGCTTGTGTCAAATCATTTTTTTTTACCAGAATTTGGAGCATTGTAAGTGAAGCAATGCTCTTGGCTGTGGATTTTCATATTTGGTGCAGTATTTGCCCCTGAGGCCTCTCCCCCCTTGCCAAAGGTAGGATGACATCCTCCCTCTCTGTGCCTCTTCCACCAGGACCACCCTGTACATCATTTTACCCGGTCCCCAAGCCACTCTGACACCTGCTTTAGTTTGTTACCCATCTTTAGCGGAAGCTCATGCATGGACACTGCAGATATCTTTCCATAAACATTGCTCCAACTCAACACTCAAGCATGTAGCTTTCCTGTTTAGTGCTTTCAAACATGTTTAATTCATGGGCATCAACAATTCACCCCAAAACTGCAGGAAAAAACCCAGATAATTAATTGACATGTCTTATTAGCACAACACTCACTTAGCATCTGCTGCCTCTCTTTGCCCAAGGTAACTGTCAAACTGTTTTGTCCACAGATGCTGCCAGACCCACTGAGCATTTCCAGAAATTTCTGTTTCAATTTCAGATTTCCAGCATCAGGAGTATTTTTCTTAATTTGTTCTTGTCTCTGGACATTTAGCCTACAACAGGACTGCCAAACAAGCGTTGAAACTAGGGGTGGGATTCGCCATCCAGCAACACCAGAATCGTGAGGCATGATTGAGCGGAGAATCACGCATCAGTCAAAAACCGAGGCCGGCGCTGGGCACCCAACCGAATGCCACGCTCCAGCGCCTCGACAGCGACGTGAATGCATTCTAAGCCATACATACAGTAAATGCCGTTGGCACATCATTAACGGATCCGCCCCAGTATTCTCTGGGCCTCCCGCGATGTCCCGCCTCCGCCAGGAGTAATTACTGATGGCGAGGTTCACTTGTGGTATTTAAAATCAGGAAACAGGCATCTTGGCTGTTGAGGGAGAGAGCGGAGGTAGAACATGTTTCCAAAGGTGCAGCTGTGTGCTTACGATACTGGTTTTGGCAGGACAGCTGGCGGGGGTGGGGGGGATGCCTGCCAGGGCCAGAGCACAACCGGGGGTGACCAAGTGATGGGCTGTAGGCTGGGGAGTCAGCCCAGGACCGGGGTGTCCAAGCCATTGGTAATAGTCTTTATTAGTGTCACAAGTAGGCTTGCATTAACACTGCAATGAGGTTACTGTGAAAATCCCCGAGTTGCCAGACACCGGCACCTAATCGGGTACACTGAGGGAGAATTCAGAATGTCCAATTCACCTAACAAGCGCGTCTTTCGGGACTTGTGGGAGTAAAGCAGAGCACCCAGAGGAAACCCATGCAGACACGGAGGAGAACGTGCAGACTCTGCACAGATAGTGACCCAAGCTGGGAATCAAACCTGGCACTGTGAAGCAACAGTGCTAACCACTGTGTACCGTGCCGCCCATGCCACAGACTGCAATGCATCTATCTTGCTGTACACCTCACTGACTTCCCACCATGGTGGGGGTGGTGAGGAGTGGTGTGAGGGTGCTCGGGTGAAAGGATGGTGGATGGTATAGGGGTTGTAGAGTGCTGGGTGGGGGGGTGGTACCACGTCTGCCATAGGTACACCGCAACTCAGTGGGGGCTCACTTGGTTCTCTCATGCCAACTTCCGCCTCAGTGGCTCTCTGCACCCAGGTCCAATGCCCGCCACTCCACTGCCGTGAGGAGCCACAGGTCGAGCGGGCCCCCTCCAGCCTGCTCTCTCTCTCTCTCCCTGTGGTTGTTCGCTACTTTCTTCTGGGGGGGGACAGAAAATGCAGTGTGAGGCAGTCAATGCAGGCAGCACAGGGGGTGGGCAGCTGGTAGCCTGTGTGTGCAGGGCACCCAGCCATGGCGGGCATTACAAGTGGTGCAGGGTGGGGTGCAGTCAGACTGCTGGTGGGTGGGGTTCAGTCACCCTCCTGGGGGGGGGGCGGGGGGTGGGGAGCTGTGGGTAAGGAGTTGGCGCCAGGGTACAGTGCTGGTTACTCACCCTGACCGCCCTGAGGAAGTTGTGCAACATTTTATGGCAGTGCTGTCTGGTCCTTGCAGTGAGGCCCTCGGTGCTCACAGTCTCTGCCACTTCCGGCCAGGCCCAGTGTACGGCAGTGAGTGGCAGCCTCCTTACCATCCTGGGGAACAGGGTGCATCACCTCTCTTTCACAGCATCCAGCAGGGTCTCTGCATCTGCAAAACAGGGTGCCACTCTTCAGGGTGCCATCTTGTTGGCTGGAATGCGCGTGTGTGGAGAGTTGTGTGCTTATATGCGGCTCCAACTTGTTAGCTTTTCGAGTGTCAATCCCGACCCCGGTGAATCGGATGCCATTTTGTATTGGAATTGCACTAGTTTCATGTGGCGCCGGTTCTATCCCATTAACGGATCATGAACTGCCCCAGGACTCCTGCTGCATTTGGAATCATACAACACCATCGATTCAATCCCAGCATCAGTACTTAGTCTCTGAAACGGAGAATCAAGGTTTAATTTTATCTGTCTTTAAAGCGTTGATACAAACCTTCCACATTAGGTTTGTGCAAGACAGTAACAGCCAGAGCCAGTGGCTAAAGTGTGGAAAAATAAGTCATCATTAGTAATATTGCGAGCACATTCATACCCAGTAGGCATAGCAATGGCTTGCTACCAAAATGTCACTCATGGATTCTACCAACCAAAACTTCTTTATTGTTGATGTCAAAATGATCCATTTAAGAAATAGATTTATTGGTATTTCTTATCAAGGGGCCTAGTAGTGGGCTGAATTACTCATTTTTCAAGGAATAATCTCAGTTGCTGCAACCCTGGATGTGGATGGAAGCTGTTATTAAGGCATTAGTCATATATCTCTTCCACATAGTATTGAGAGCACTAACAATCAAATGAATAGAGGGAGAACAATGGCTTCATGTGTTTTGCTGTGAACTTTCTCACGCTTGACAAATGTGAAGCTTTCCCTACATGGTGTTGGCTAATTTGTTTTACTTGACATTAGTTTTAATACCACTTTTCCTTTGTTTACAACAAAGCTTTTTGGTTCCTTTCATCTTTTTAACAGCTCATTCTAACAGTGGAGAAAATAATCTAAAGGTTAAAAGTGATCACCAGAGGGATGAGCAATATGAAAGTTGAAGCAGCTTGGGGTAATTAAAATGTGGCAGCGCGTCTACTGGATGATTCGCATTTACGATTGTCGAATACCATTTATCTGTGCTGAAAAATAAAGCATTGCTTCATGAGAAGTTTAGCATGGCTACAAGGTGCTGAGTTTTCTTGATAGCCCTTCTTCAAATCTGTCCAAAATGATTGAGGAAGTTAGGCTATGATCCATAGCTCCAGTAAGTAGGTGAAAACACATTGTTTCATTGCTGCTCAGTTCAGTTTTTATTTTTTGGAAACACACATACACGCAAACGTGCACACGCACGCACCACACAACGTGCGCGCACACACACACAGATATCTGACGTAAGAAAATATATAGCTCAGAATATATGAATAAGGCCTATTCTCATCCTTAAGGCATGTATTGTTCAACGTTGCAGCCATTTGAAGTTAACTGGCTCCCTTTAAAATCCTGGAGTTGAATTAAAGTCCAAATTCTCCAATTTTGAGACTAAATGCTGATGCCGGCATGGGAACAGTGGTGTTTTACGACAGCAAAAACAGCGCAACAGGTGCACCGATTCAGTAACTCTAAATGGGCTAGCACCATCGCCACGTGGAACGCAACCGGTTTCAAGTGAAACAGAGCCAGATTCGCCACATCCATGATTGGCACACATGAGGCTCACAAGTCACAGCCACACTTAAACGATCCTTCCCCCCCCCCCCCCCCACACACACACACACGCACACTGTCCCAGTCAACAAGATGGCTGCAAGGAGAGCAGAGTCACGGTTCAAGGACGCTGAGCTGGAGACTCACCTGGACGCTGTGGAGGAGGGGCGGATGATCCTGTACCCTGGCCCAGGAGGAAGGCCACCAGGCACTGCCGTTCGTTGTGCCTGGGTGCAGGTGAAAGACGCGGTCAACGCCGTGGGCACGTTGTCTAGACTGGCATCCAATGCAGGAAGAAACTGCATGGCCTCCTCAGGCCGGCCAGTGTGAGTAGGCAGTGCTGAGCCCCTGGTACCCACCCCATCCCCCACACACTCGTAACCCTCCCCCTCCCCCCTCCGGGGGGATAGCCGACCCCTCACCTTGCCCCACATGCCAGCACCCATGCCAGCCGCAATGGCCGGGCGCCCTGACCACTGATGCCATCACCCACCCAATCCCTGGGCTGCATACGCTGGAACATCTGACAATGACGTTATTTGTGTTTGCACCCCACCCCTCACCGCCAGGAGGAGGCCGCGCTCAACCGTCAGGAACGGTAGAAGAGCAGACGGCGCCCACCAGACCGGCGGCCCCTCACCATGCCCAGACAGAGGGCACTAGACATGGTCGGCGGACCGAAGGAAAGGGAGGTCAGTTGCGGATCCCCATCACACATGGTGGTCCCCCTCCGGTCTTCTCCCGCTCCCAGCGGATGTGCGCGGCCTTCTCCTGGGGAGAAGGGGGGGACAAACACAAACAACAATGACAGTGTTAGACATTCCGACGCATGCAGCCCAGGGGTTGGTAGATGCGTCAGTGGCCAGAGCACCTGGCCATTGCGGCTGGCATGTGGGGTAGGGTGGGGGTTCAGTCGTCCCCCGGTGGGGGGGTTCCTGGTTACGTGTGTATGTGGCAGGTTGGGGGGGGGGATGCCAGGGGCGCCAGCCTACTCACACTGGCCGCCCTGAGGAGGTTGTGCAGTTTCTTCCTGCATTGGATGCCAGTCTGGACGATGTTGCCCATAGTGCTGACTGCGTCTGCCACCTGCGCCCAGGCACGACAAACGGCGACGCCTGGTGGCCTTCGTCCTGGGCCGGGGTACAGTTTCATCCGCCTCACCTCCACGGGTCCAGGAGGGTCTCCAGCCCATGTATTTTTTTAAAGAGAAAGTTAAATTTCCTACTGCTCCCTTCACAGGTTTACAGATGAATTTGATGACTTCTCTTTGTGTCTCAACCAGTTCTTTAAAACTTTCTGTCTGGAAAAGGAATTTGTTTAATTGTTGTAGAACACGTATTTTGACCTTTCACCTCAGAATCCTTTGACACGTCAAGAAAATAGGTTTTGATGTCTTTAGGTTTCCTTTGAAATGTCTATCTCTTCACACTTCCATTTGAAGAGAGGTTCTTATTTGCTTTTCTCACCTTTCCCCTCGAAGGTGGCCCCACATATCAAGTGGGGATGGTTAGATCCGCTCTTGTTAGCAATGGCCATTGCTTGGTACCTGTGTGACACAAGTGTTACTTGACACTTATCAACCCATGCCTAAACGTTGTCCAGGTCTTGCCTCATGTGGGCAGGGACTATATCAATATCTGAGGAATTGGGAAAGATAGTGAATGAATATTGCAGCCGAGGTCACTTCCTGAGGAATACCTTAGGCAATGTCTTGAACTGAAATTATTCGTCTTCAATCACCACAACCATCCTCCTTTGTGTTTTGTACGACTGCATCCAGTGAAGAGTTTTTCCTTGATTCTTATTGACTTCCATTTTAGTGTGGCTCCTTTCGTCACATTTGATGAGGGGAGGCGGTTGTGTAGTGGTATTGCCACTGGATTAGTAATCTAGACACCCAGGGCAAGACACCCAGAGGAAAACCAAGACCTGGGGACCGGGGTTCGAATCCCACCATGCAGATGGTGAAAATTTGAATTTAGTAAAAAGCTAAAAATAAAAATCTAATGATGACTCATGAAGTCATTGTCATAAAAATCCATCAGATTTTCTGGAAATCTGCTGTCCTTACCCGGTCTGACCGGCATGTGTGACTCCAGATCCACAGCAATGTGGTTGACTCCCAAATGCCTTCTTAAATGGAGGACAGTTCGGGATGTGCAATAAATGCTGACCCAACAATCTCACGTCCTGGAAATTAATTTTTTAAAATCAGATGCTGTCGTGATATCTGAGGCAGTCATTCCCACCTCACCTCTGGAGTTCTGCTTTCTTCTCCACATTTTACCATGGCTGCAATGACGTTTGGAGCTGGGTGGCCCTCGCAGAACCCAAACTGAACATGTATGGCAGGTTATTGCTGAACAAATGCCGCTTGATAGCATGAGCAGCACCTACTTCCATTCCTTTGCTGATAATCGGCCTCATCCAAAAGCAGAGGTGATTTTCACATGATGATAGACAATCCATCCCTGGCATGAGAAGTCGACATGCCGAGGATGTCGAATCTGTTCCCAGGTGAGATCACATTCTCAATGCAATTTCATGCTGGGTGGCTAATTAAGGCCCGCCCAGGGTGAATCGCATCTTTGGGTTGGCCTATCAGTGTGCGCAGGGGTGGGAATCAGTGGGGCACCAGGTCCAACGATATTCCCAAGGCTTTGGGAACTTCAATTAAACTTCCAGGGCCGAAACAACATGGTCTGATAACATGGAAACACATTTGGTGTTAATGCTGTGGCTTTTTGGCTATGAACCGATGCCAGAGGCGGACTTACAATGAAATACACCATGCCTAGGCACAGGCCCTGACCAATGGGGGGACTGCCAGACCCACCGGTATCTGTCGCCACCAATCAGAGCACGACAGGCTCATATCAGCAAATGCAGAGCTATCAGCAGGTAATGCAGAGTGACATCAGACTCAGATGGCTTGAGTCACCACAGAACAGGAAAACACTGGTGAACATTGAGGTCTTCTGAGGCGAAGATCTCCAGTGTTGCTAAAGTAACTTTTTTGTGAATTGGCAAACAAAGCCACGAAGGAGGGAGGTGGTGAGCCAGCTAGTCGGGACTTGGCGTGGCCGTTGTTGAGGGGAGCGGGGCAGGCTGCCAAGCTAGCAGTGAGGCGAGGTCACCAAGACGAGGTGTCACCAGGGCCGGGTGTGTTGGCGGAAAAGGACATGATGCAGGTGGTAAGTGAGACAGCCAGCTTGTCGGGAATAGGGGTTACCGACATTGAGCAGCAAGGGGAGCAGGGTGCAATTTGACCCCCGGGACTAAGGAGAGCAAAGAAAGTCTGGTCTTTCAGAAAATTCTAATTCATTAAAATCAAGAAGGATCAGTTAATATGAAGCAACACTATCAGACCTGGCCATGAAAATTGAAGGTGAGGCAAGAGGATGAAGCTGGACAAAAGGACAGTTTACAATTTTACTTTTAAAGTTTCAAAGTATTGAACAGTTCACAAACTACTCAGTCATCCTCGTCCAGCAAAACGACGGGTGAATTATCTGATGACTTAGAATTTCCGGAGAAACCACATCGCCTGAAAAATCTGAACAAGAAGCGGAATTTGAAGTAGCAATGGAACTACAAGATATTTCTTCTGTTGAAGTGAGGGAAGAAACCTTCCGTGAAAACATTGCCTTATGGCCAAAATCTGTTTTACTGTGTATGATAGAATATTACAAACTGAATAAACCAGAAAACGTAGGTAATATGGAAAATTTGAGAAAAGAGTTTGAAGCTGAAGGCCGAAAGCAGGTTCGAAGTCTTCATAAGTTTCATTTTCTGAGGGTGAAGAGAAATGGCATCACGGGAATTAGAAATTGGTTGATTTTTTTGGAAACCTCGAAGACAGTCTTCTGTTATGTTTGCAAATTATTCCCTGACCCTAGTAAAGGGAAAGAAACATTCGCCGACGGTACTCTCACTGGGGAAATGTTGAAAAAATTATTACTGATCATGAAACTTCCAAAGTTCATATTAAGGCTATGTGTGCATTCATTCAAATCTGTAAATTATCTGGAAGAATTGATTCTGCGTTATCGGCTCAATTTGAAAAGGGTTCTTACTGGAGGTAAGTGCTGTATTGTTGCCACAGTCAAACTGCATTAGGACCTTCTTAAAGAGGACATGTTGAGTCATTATTGTCAAAGTGAAGAGGCAATTTTGTAGCCTGCCTTGAATATCTCAGCGAATTTGATTAACTTCTCAAAGGGCATTTGTAAAGTTATCAATATTGTGGCTCAGGGAAGACCAACATTGTGACACACAGAACCTACGATGACTTCATTGCTAGAATGTCAGAGCATCTTGGAAACCAATTCACGACTGAAGTAAAAGATGCCAAATACTATTCCATAATAATTTCTTCAACACCAGGGCCGGAATTCTCCCCTACCCGGTGGGGCGGGGGTCCTGGCGTAGCGGAGTGGCGCCAGCCACTCCAGCGTCGGGCCTCCCCAAATGTGCGGAATTCTCCGCACCTTTAGGGGCTAGGCCCATGCCGGAATGGTTGGCGCCACGCCGACTGGCGCAAAACGGGCGCTAATGGCCTTTGACGTCCGCCGCCCGGCATCGGGGCTGGCCTTAAGGCCTTCGCGGGTTCGCGCATGCGCGAGTGCGTCAGCGACCACTGACGTCACCACTGGTGCATGCGCAGTAGGGGGGTTCTCTTCCGCCTCCGCCATGGTGGAGGCTGTGGCGGCGGCGGAAGAAAAAGAGTGCCCCCATGGCACAGGCCCTCGATCGCGGGCCAGGCCACCGTGGGGGCACTCCCCGGGGTCCGATCGCCCCGCACCCCCCCCCCCCAGGACCCCGGGGTCCGCTCGCGCCGCCTTCTCCTGCCGACACCAGAGATGCTCCAATTCCTGCCGGCGGGAGAGGCCTGTCAGCGGCGGGACTTCGGCCCATCGCGGGCCGGAGAAACGCTGCGGGGGGCACGTCGATCGGCGGGGCGTGATTCCCGCTCCCACCGATTCCCGGGTGGCGGAAAATTCCGGCCAAGGCGGGAGCGGGATTTACACCGGTCCCGGGCAATTCCCCGACCCTGTGGGGGGTCGGAGAATTCCGCCCCAGGTGTGAGTCATGTGGACCAATTAATTTTAATTTTAAGACATGTGACCAGCAATGGTGAAGTTTTAGAGCAATTTCTTTGTTTTGTCCAGCTACAATCCCAAACTTCTGACTACCAGGAGACAATTGTTTTGGAAATCATTGCAAATTTTAGGTTTGGTATCAAAAATTGTCATGGGCAGAGCCTTGATAATGCCACAAATATGGCAGAGAAATATTCAGCTCTACAAGCAAGACTGAACAGTGCATACCCCTGTGCAATATTCATTCCATGTCGCAGTCACTCCTTGAAATTAATCTGCAACGCTGCAGCTAAATCTTTTGAGGGAGCTGCACATTTTCTGACATTGAGGCAGCAGTGCTAACTACAGTGCTACCATGCCTCCCAGGACATCTCTGATGGCAAACCTGCAGTATCTGTCTGCTACACCATAATGAAGGCCTGAGTCATGGGAGGTCTGAATTTCAGAGAGTTTCTGCCCTTAACTCAACCAAACCGCACCGCCCACATCCCCCGCCTGCCGCCAACCTATATAATTACAGTAGCAATATGCCAAATGGCCATGTAAGGTCAATGTTCCCGTGGTTTATCCAGACTGAAGAACTTTGACACAGATTTTTAGGTGAAGCAGCTTTGAAAGCTCGTGCAATCAAAATGAAATCTGGCAAACGCAGAAATATGACATCAGCAAAAGCACAAATAAAATGAATATGCTTGCGCTTCAGGGGCCTTTTATCCTGCCATCGAATAACAAATTAATAAAAGCATTCAAAGCCTGCCTTCCCTTATTTGGCCCATGCCACAAGCACAAAATCATATGGGCGATGTCAAACTTTGGTCAATTGTCTTTTCAACGGCCTTTATTGGCCTGTTAACTGTTTCCGGGCAAGACTCCAATTTCCATATGCTCCCGGCGATTTCAATATCGCACACGTGTGCGACATCAGGACACACGCCCAACGTCACTTCATGCAACTTTACATGTGTCTGCATCGGGCATGTGCCCAACCTGAACTGCTGAAAATTCAGGCTCAGTTCTCCATCTGCATCTGGTGGAATTTTCCAAACCTTCCCACTGGCAGGATCTTCCAATTCCGCCAACGTCTACCCGCACACCCCCCCACCCCCCCCAACCGGGCAGCTGGGCGAACCACGCAAAAGTCCACAGACTTCAGTGGAACCGGAAGACCCTGCTAGCAACCATGGCTCACTGCATCTTCCACAGGGAAATCCTTCGCGAGCAGGGGCTGGAAAATCGTGGCCATAATTTCCTCCAGCCCCTCAGCCCTCCAAGATATCTGTGCTCCACTAACTCTGGCCTCCTGTGCATCCCTGATTTTAATTGCTCCACCATTGGTGGCTGTGGCTTCAGCTGCCTGAGTCCCAAGCTCTGGAATACACTCCTTGAACCTTTTCACCATTCTACCTGGTTTTCCTTCTTTAAAACATTCCTGAAATTTTTCCCTATGAGGAATCTTTAATCATCTGAGCTAATATCTTCTCCCAGTTCTGGAGCACAACTTTTCAGTACAGCCGAGTGTGTAAGGATTGCAGAGCTTTGACCTGACCCATTAGTGTAGGACCACTAAACTCTTGTAGTCTTGTGTCATAGTTTCGGCAGGTTGGCACCTAAGTTTTAGACATGCCGAGTGCTGCACCAGGGAAAGTGATAACATTGCTGGATATCTATTCAAATGGTCCACTGGCAGCCAGACATCCGAAAGCCATGCAGAACCCTGCATGTTGTGGGGCTTTAACTTCACGTTGGACAGGCAATATGGTTATGAGAGGCACAGGACCAGCCCGATCTATGCTTGGAGAGGGCTATGGGGGGGGCGATGAGAAGGTGATCTCAGAGGAGGAGGGGATATGTGTTCCCTCCCGGGTAGGGGTGAATGGTCTCAATAGGTGGAGGTGTAGCTGGTAGAAGAGGTGATGATGCTGGGGTTGAGAAGGGGTGTAAACATGAAATGAGATGGGAGGGGAGAGCCAGTCAGATGAGCTAGTGATCTCTGTGTCGAGGAGGAGTGGTGTATGGAGCTTGGAAACCTTGGTGGGGGAAGAATGAAAAGACAGAATTGAAGGCCTGCTGGTGATTGGGGATCTGAGGTGAGGACTCAGAGGATGGAGATGGGGGAAAGTGCGGCTCTAGAGGAGGAATTGGAGGCCCAGGGAGGGAGATTGGGGGTTAAAGAGGTGGGTGGAGTCAGAGGCCTGATGTGGGGTGTTGGATCAGGTGCCCAGTGGGTTAGATTTGAAGCTTGGTGAGTGGAGCTATCAGGGCCGGAATTCTCCGACCCAGCGCCGGGTCGGAGAATCCCGGGGGGTGAGGAGCGAATCCCGGCCCGATGCCCCGACACCAGTGGCCCTATTCTCCGGCGCCATTTCTCGGGGGCCGGCGGGATTCCCGCCACGCCGATCGGAAGCCATTGACAGCGGCCCCCCGGCGATTCTCCGCGCCCTGATGCGGCGAGTGGCCGCTCAGTTTTGTCCAGTCCCGCTGGCGTAAATTACTCACCTCATGCACGGCGGGACCTGGCAGGTAAGTATGCGGGGGCGGTCCTGGGGGGGCGCGGGAGGATCCGACCCTGGGGGGGGGCGGCGATTCTCCGCGCTCGATGGGCCGAATGCCCGTCGAGTTCGGCCGAGTCCCGCCGGCGCCGTTCGCGTGTGGCCCTCCCCGGCGGGACCTCGCTGTTCATACTGCGGGGGCCGTCCTGGTGTGGGGGAGGGGGAATCCGACTCCGGGGGTGCCTCCACAGTGGCCTGGCCCGCGATCGGGGCCTACCGATCGGCGGGTGGGCTTACCCCGGGGGCGGGGGCCTATGTTCCTCCACACCGGGCCCCTTTAGAGCTCCGCCATGTTGCCCGGGGGCCGGCGCACACGCATGCGCGAACTCGTGCCGGCCGTGCTTGCGCTCGTTTCGGCAGCTGGAGCTGCGTGAGGCTCTCTCGTGCCGTGCTGGCCCCCTGTGCGGCACAGGATCGCTGATCCTGGGGGCCAGATGATGCTATCGTAAAACGCTCCGGTGTTTACGACGGCTTCAACACTTAGCACCAGGATCGGAGAATCCCGCCCAGGGTTTTAGATTAACATCCCACCTAAGACTGGCAGCACAGGCAGCTCAGCACACTCTCAGGATTGTGCTGGGACCGTAAGCCCACGTGTTCAATTCTCTGGAGTCCGACTTGAACTAATACAGACTGAACTTCAGAGAGCTGAATGCTCCAATGTGGTAGACACCTGCCTTCAAAGATGCATCTGGTCTATCTACTACTGCAGCAGCTCTCGACTGCCTGGCTGAGGTGGCGCAGCTCTGGCTAGTTGCCATAATGGCAGGGTGAAATGAGGGAGGGAGTGCTGGGGGCTGCAAACAAAGTGGGGTTGTTTCCTTTGAACTGGCCTGCGATCAGGGCCGACCAATCCTGTGGGTGGTCTGTTTCTGTGGGGGCCTTCTTACCTCTGCGCCGGGCCCCTGTAGGGATACGCTATATTGCCGGGGGGACCGGCGCGGAGAAGAAAAACCCTGCGCATGCACGGAAATACGCCCTCACGCTGGCCCTCTGGTGCCGGCTGGAGCAGCAGGGATGACTCCGGCGGCAACCTAGCCCCCTAGGAAGGTGAGAATTTTTCACCTTGACAGGCTGTTGACGCCGGAGTCATTGGCACCGGTTTCCCCGCCGGCATGGGGACATAGCCCCATTTTCAGAGAATCCCACCCCAGAGGTCTGGTGGGTAGGAGTTGGATTGGAGGGATTGTGAGGAAAGTCAGTGGTGAGTGTCCAATCACAGGGGCTGCTCAGGTAGGCACACTGTGTCCACAAGGTAAATGTAAAGGTACTAACTTCCTGGATCCAGCAAATCCTCATCTGAATGTAACTGACAGGATCGAGCCAAGTTAAAATTTAAAGCTGAAGACAATTGGGCCATACGGCCTAATTATCTGATTTAATGAACAAAACCACCTTCCTGGGTGAGTTAATTGCCCTTCCACCTTTTCACCTCAGTTGAAGCAGAAAGCAAACGGATTGGTGATGGGTTTGGGTCAGGAATCTGGGGCAGGATACTCCGGTACCCGGCGGAGCGGGGGGTCCCAGCGGGACGGAGTGGCGTAAACCACTACAGCGTGGGCTGCCCCAAAGGTGTGGAATCCTCCGCACCTTCAGGGGCTAGGTCCGCCCCGGAGTGGTTGGCGCCCCGCCGACCGGCGGGATAGGGGCTTGGCGTCACGCCAACCGGCACCGAAGGGCCTCCGCTGGCCGGAGCGAGTCGGCGCATGCGCGGGAGCACCAGTGCATGTTGGCGCCATCCCCGCGCATGCGCGGGAGGGTTCATCTCCGCATCGACCATCGCGGAGGACCAGACTAGCAGGTACATTTCCAAGATATATATCGCTCGAAAAATGCAGCATTTTAACAGCGTTAGAATAGCAGAATCAAACAGCTCAAAGTATTTCCATTAAGCATGTGAAGCATTGGACATGGAGCAGGAGGAAAGGGTAGATTGGAGGATTAGCTCAAGGAGCTGAAAACAGTATTGAATAAAAGGTTTAAGGGCCCACACTTGCTCATAATTAAATCACTTTACACAAGAGCTCAACCGTATTTCATTTCGATATTCATTGTTTGAATGTTTTGTTTATATCTCAGACATCATAATACACAATAGGCAAGATTTCCCTGGAAATCTGCAAAGGCCATTTTCGGGTGGAAAAAGTGGCGTTGAGCCTGCCGATGTAATGATGGTATTTACTGCCATGTAGTGCGACACTTTGTGTCAAATAATTTTCATCCATGGGTTCCGCGCCATACCTTTGGCAGGGTGGTGTGTGATTAGCCTGCCCTGGCATCACCTCAATGCTGCAATCATTGAGACGCCACATTGGGAGGCTGCCCCAGCACACTCCAGCACACTTTACAGGTCGCTGGGAAATGATGGCTGCAAAGAAATCGTAGCTCAAATTTTCAGACTACTCCCTGGAGAGACTGCTCGATGCAGCAGAGGCTCGACGTGATATCCTCTATCTATGCTCAGGAAGAAAACCAGCCAGAAAGGTCACCAACCCAACATGGCAGGCAATGGAAGCAGTGGTCAGTGCCAACACCCTGCAGAAGAGGGTAACCATTCCATTCAGGAACAGGATGAATGGTCTCCTATATTCTGCCAAGATAAATCACCCTTCTTATCTCTCTCAACTCAAAGGGATCTCAGTCACTGCCACCTCAAGGGACACAACCACTCATTCTTCCACACACTTCTTCCTCTCGCCTGTGGGTCGTGTCTTCATCGCCTCACAGGTACCATTCACAATCCACACATGCTAGACATCCTTATCATGTTCCCTGGCACACATCCTGCTGATACTCCATCGGTTTTCATGCAGGACAAGCTGGGTCACAAGAGGCAAAGATCCCAGGTGGGTAGATGGATGCCAGAACTCAGGCCCACACAGACATTGAAGCCAGAGTTATCCAGCTGGTTGGGGAGGGCATTAACCTCTCTTGTGCTGATGGTGAGGTCGGCTGTGATAAACCAAGTGAGAATCCAGCACTGTATCATCCATCAGACAACAATGCGGTGAGTCATGTCTGCTGTTTCTAAAGGCCTCTGCCATGCATGAATGACCTCTCCTTTCTTTCGCAGGCATATCTGGGAAGCATCCCAGGGAGTCCACCTGCCAGGCCCTTGACTCCAGCAACAAAAGAAGCACAGGGGACCCGAGCGTCGAAGAAATGTCAAAGCGTGCACCTACACCCTCCAGCAACGTAGAGATATACAGCCTGGGGTCACAATCTGATGAGCCTGAGGAGCAGGCGAAGGCAGGGCCATCCCACGGTTATGGCACTCGGAGGGTTACTAGAGGCCATGATCTGCTGAATCCCAGTCAGATGACAAGCCTCTAGACTCGGTTATGCCTCAGTTGGTGGAACTCCAAAGGCAGACTCGGGAAAATATGGAATGGATGTCTGGTGCACTCCTCGGGTTCAAAGGCTGAATGGAGGAGTCCATCCTGCATGCACTGCTGGATGACATGCACTCCATGGTGCAGGCACTTGTTGGGATTCAAGAGTGCCAATGCCAGAGGACAGCGGTTCTTCTTGAGCTCACTCCAGCTGCTCCTCTATTCCAAGGAGGAAGCCCGGGGCTCTCGGCACCCAGAGGGAGGAGGATCAGCTGGTGCACACCCTGGGGCTTGTTGCACGTTTTGCTATGGGTGCAAAACGTGTTTATTGGGGTGGATTAACTTGCCTCTGTTAAAGGCCGTGTGCTTAACACCACTAGGCTCTGTCTATGTATCTTTCAGCTCAGGAGTCGCCAGTTGCCGTATAGACAACTCACAGATATCTCAAGGTCAGGTTCAAAGTAATAAAACGATACACCGATTAGTATGTTCCAAACGATCAATATTTATTATACAATTATAATAAATACGCATGCACACACTAAGGGACTAAGCTATGACTAAACTAAGCAAACAGAATACTTAACTACACAGGAACAGGCAAGGTCAGGGAGCGAGGCCTTCGTCCCGGTCTTGGTCTGCAACCTTCAGAAAGCGTGCTGGTCACTGGGGATCTAGCGGGCTTGGTTCGCGTAGCGAGCGTCGTATTGGCACTTACGGTTCGGCGGCTGGTGCTCAACGGCTGGAGTCAGGATACACGTTGGAGGTCTTGGTCAAAGCCGGAGCACGAAACAACAGACAGGACCAAGTGTGGGGGTCTATATTTATAGGGGTCCCCAATGTCCTTCCCTCTTCCTGGGCGGGCTTTACCTTTAGGTATCGATTGGATCGCTTCCAATCAATATCTTTTGAATTCCTCCAATGTGAGGGTCTTCCTCGATGGTGGGGGCGGTTTCTATAGTGGATACTTCTGGTGCCGCTCTGTCTGGACATCCACTTAAAGTATCTTATTCAAACCCAAATGTTGCCATTGTGTGTGCCTAGATCTGGACTGCCTCATTAGTATGTAGAACGTTCTGCCATTATCACCTTTGGTTGGAGATCTTCCACCTGGCCAGAAACTGGTTTTGCTGCTTGCAAAATGCTAATGAGTGTTTGCAGGCTGTTTGCCTTGGCTAAACTGTTTTTCCCTACAGTCTTAGCGATTCTCCATTTTGTTTGGTTCAGTGTCCATTTTAGGTGGCTACAGTGGCTACAGGCTATCCACCCAGGTGACTCCAGGAGTGTCCCATCCACCCGAATCCCGTCTTCCTGTTACCGATTTAGTGCCAGCTCCACAAGCTGAGGGGGGTGGCATTGCTACACAGCAGGACCCCAAAAGCAGGCTGCACTCCCCCACCCCCCCCCCCCCCCCCCACCTCCCCACCCCTGATCCTGACCTTTCAGAGGATGCCTGCTAAGGTCATCACAGATGCGTGGCACACAGCAGGTTGCCTCCACCTCCGCTGTGGATGTTGGAGATGCGTCAAGGCATATGGAAGGGTAAGAAAGGTGAAGAAGTTTTAGTTGCATAGTGGGGGCAAAGGTGTTAAGCGCTTGTACTTAAAGTTCACCTCTGTAATTAAACTCTCACTAATAGCACCCTTTTTATGGCTCCTGGTTCTGATGAGCTGTGTTGCTGTACTCCCGACTTGAAAACTCGATTCCTGTATCAGCAAAAGCCAGGGCTTCCTCCATGTGCTTTGTGCAAGGTTTCCAGAACATTGGTGGCATTCCTTCATAGTGACTAAACCATCAGTCATGTCTGTATCTCTTAGGGAATGAGGATGTGTCCCACAATGTGTAGAGCTAGTCATTGCCCTCTGCACCTTTGAGATATGGCTGGCACCCCCATCCTATCTACTTCAGCCTCCAGTGACACTGAACCTCTAGGGTACAACTCACGAAGGACGACGTAGGATCAGGAGAGGTGCAACTTTCCCCACTGTGTCACCATGATATGACCCTAGACATTGAGAGCAAGTGAGCTGCCATCAGCCAGGCAGATGCCAGACATTCACAGAAACTTTGTGAGGATCTATGCACTGTCCCCACTGCAAGTCATCATCCTCCTCCTGCGATGTTGCGACAATGGGTATTTTCTGGATTCCCATTACAGGAGCCGTATCACAGAGGATGTGTACTGCCATCAGTCAGACAGAAGAGCATTGCTCACAGAAGGCATGTGAAGATAATGGGGTGTCCTCACTTCAATGTCCTCCTCATCACAGATGTGTTGCCCATCCTCATCAGGTAGTTGCCCCATTGCAGCACCAAGTTGTGGAAGATGCAGCAGGCAACCACAATACGTGAGACCCTCTGTGGATTGTATTGCAGGGCTCCACCACACCGGTCCAGTCCCAGGAATCTCATCTTCACCATCCCTATGTTTGTTCGACCAAGGTGCGGGTTGCAGCCTGAGCCTCATTGTATCTTGTCTGTGCTGCAGTCTGTGGCCACCGTACAGGCGTCATCAGCCACATCCTCAGTGGATAGCCTTGTCCCTGAGGAGCCAACTTCTGAGTGGCTCATAATGTAGGAGTCATGCACAGTTCCTGGGAATAAAGCACACACTTGCAGGATGCGTTTGGTATGGTCACAGACTAGCTGGACATTCAGCAAGTGAAAACCCCTGCAGTTCATATATTTCACTGCTTGATGCCCCAGAGATCTGAGTGCTACGTGAGTACAATCAATGACACCTTCCACCTGTGGAAAGCCACAGGTTTGCACAAAGCTCTTTACTCTTGCATCTTGGTTTTCCTGATCCCAGTCGAAATTGTGTCCATCACCTGCTGGATGCACTTCTGTGTGGAGGCTTGCAAAATCCCACAAAGTCTTGGAAGGAGCCATTGGCATAAAAATTGAGTGCCACTTAAATTTTCAGCAACACTGGCAGTGGATGTCCTCCAAGTCCCCATGGCCTGCAGAAGGTGACAGATGTGACCAACCAGTTCCCCGAACATACATAGTCTTCGGCGACACTGGTATTTGGGCATCGACAGGTATGTTAGGCGCTGTCTATAGATCCCGAGTCTTGCAAGGCGCTTCCAAATGACAGGTCTTTGGGGTTCACTCTCTGTGTGAAGAGCCGGCCCTGCTATCCCTTCCTCTTCACAGTTCTGCTCCTGCCTTTGACAATCCGGTGCCTCCGCTGACATTGTCTACTTTTCTTCTGCCTATGAGTGGGAGGAATGACAGCATGATCACCAGCTCCATGTTCTCCTCACTGCATTATCAAAGGGAGAGACTTGACGGTCAGCATTTGTTTCCTAAGGACCATTCTTTGCCCATTCATCATCTGAAGCTGCCTCTCAAAGCCCACCGACTCATGTTCTAGCCATCACATTGATGCCCAGTCCTTAGTTTGCATGCTGGTTGGGCAAGACCCCACACCACCCATGTCCCACACCACCTGACTGAATGGCTACAGCTTTAGCCACAATACTGAATCCTGAACTATCATCTGAGGCACAGGCATTGTCCAGAGCTTCACTCCCCAAGGCCTTGTGCTCAACCTGGTCTATGGGGCCCCTTGCTAATACACACCTTAGCACACAGAAGGATTAGGAGCACTCTAGTGTTTCCAACTCTCAAAGGAAATGTATTTGCTTGCCCAGTCGGCCAATGTGACAGGCACACCATGGCAGTCAGTGATTCTGGAAGTCAGAGCACCAGGTGTTAAATGCTGAGCAGCAATCCGTGGCACTCACACATGTAAATTGAATTGCCACAATTACGGGACTAGTAAAACACAAAGCATCTCAACTGAGTTTCAGCTGAACGGTCTCAGCTGCAATAGGGTAATGATCACTCACATGTCTTTCTATCAGCCTTGCCATTGTCAACATCCCACCTCCAGAAGCCTCCTTCCCCCCCATATTTGTGTGGAACCATCAGCCAGTGATATCGGCCCACCCACCCACCACACTACCTCGGGTTTCCCTTCCCTCCGTGAGGCACTTCCAAGAAGCCCGTGGCCAGAAGCAGAAGGCAACCTCAGAAATGGTGATTTTCACACTGGACAAGCTTCCCTCCGGTATCCCCTGAGTTAAGCAGCAAATTTCCGCTGGGCCTACCCTCCACTGGTCTCCCCCAATGTCAACACGTGCCCCCCCCCCCCCCCCCCCCCCATTCTCCTGCCAACTAGATTACCGGTACTCTGAAGTCCTCCCCCGGTACCCTCCAACTAGGCCCCTGGGACCCCGGTGTCCTCCCCCGGTACCCTCCAACTAGGCCCCTGGGACCCCGGTGTCCTCCGCCCAGTACACTCCGACTAGGCCCTCAGTGACCATAAGACCATAAGACATAGGAGCAGAATTAGGCCATTCAGCCCATCGAGTCTGCTCGGCCATTCAATCATGGCTGATATTTTTCTCACCCCCATTCTCCTGCCTTTTCCCCATAACCCCTGATCCCCTTATTGATCAAAAACCTATCTTTCTATGTCTTAAAGACACTCAGTGATTTGGCCTCCCACAGCCTTCTGCGGCAAAGAGTTCCATAGATTCACCACCCTCTGGCTGAAGAAATTCCTCCTCATCTCTGTTTTAAAGTATCGTCCCTTTAGCCTAAGATTTGTCCTCTGCTTCTAGTTTTTCCAACAAGTGGAAACATCCTCTCCACGTCCAATTTATCCAGGCCTTGCAATACCCAGTCAGAGCAAGTGCCCCTGAGTCAGCCCATTAATAAGCGGAGCCACTCCGCAAGCACTGTACCCAGCTCCAGTTTCACCTCCGAGGCTGTTCGCCAGGTACATGCCTTTCGAAGCCAGTCTATGAACCAGATCCATCCCGTTCTGACGTCACACCACCGTGGATGAGTTTCTGACTGGGGTTGGGGGTGTGGGGGTGGGGGGGGGTATAATTCTGCATATGTGCCCGATAATGAGATGCAAATCTATTTACATGAGGTTCCCCACAGTTGATTGGTGGGGAATGCAGCGTTCCATTGAAGGGGGACAGGACAATCGCAGCAAGCTTTCACGCTGACGTAAAACACAACTTTGAACTTCTTGCGATATTTTTCGCTCAGGTGGCCGAACACACCCAACGTTAATGAGCCGGAAAATCCTGGCCACTGCTAAAGGTGAGGAGGGGTCAGATGTAACATTTACCCCCTCTCCAGCTATAATGTGCAAAGCAGCGTCTTCTAGTCAGGAGGGATTTAGGTTAAGCTCTAAACAGCATTAAGCTCTTGCTATAAACAGGGCAAGATTTCAATCGAATGTAATAGTGACATTAAAATGTTTTAAAATAAATACACATCGCATTTCCTGTGTCTCAAGCTAGGAATGTGGATGTGTGTTCAGTCCTCTCTCAGGATACAAAGTTACTTTTGACAGGAACCAAGCTATTAAAGGGAAGTTACAATTTACCAGGTCATTTCTTGGGGCCTACATCAGAAAAATATTGTTGGGTGTTTATTCTGAATTTATTTTCATACTTTATACCAAGACCATTTACACTGCTATTTTCATAGAATCCCTACAGTGCAGAAGGAGGTCATTCAGTCCATTGAGTCTGCCCAACTCTGGCCATTTATGAGTGTCCATGCGCACTTTCCCTATAATCCCATAACCTAACTGCACATCCCTGGACATCAAGGGGCAATTTGTCATGGGCAATTTCCATACCTGCACATCTTTGGACTGTGGGAGGAAACCAGAGCACCCGGAGGAAACCTATGCAGTTACGGGGAGAAAGGAGAAACACCACACAGACACCCAAGGCTGGAATTGAACCCGGGTCTCTGGTGCTGTGAGACAGCAGTGCTAAGCACTGTGCCACTGTGTCGTCCATTTCATATAGTAACATTTCTAGCAGGAGTATTCCTATCAGAATCTCTTGTATTAATTAGAGGAAAACACAGAGGAGCAAAGAGGGGGCACCTTTGCAGGTAAGATTTGCACAAGAAGTGCACAGCACAGAAGTATATCTATGGACATCGAATACATGGCAATCAATAGTGGAAAGGAGGTGTAAATGAGCAAAAAGAGCTAAACACATTTGTTCTGCGAAAGTCAGATGTTGGGTTCTCACGGACAAAACTATTTTCTGAACGCCAAACAAATTTTAAGAAGGTAAAATTGATAATTCTGTATCTATGAGGGAGAAAAGAGCAGTGGAGGCTGCAGAAAATATTCAAGTTTAGTGCGGCAGATTTCTGATTGGCAAGGTAGTCAAGGTTAGAGGGGTAGGCAGGAAAGTGGACTTAAGGCCGCAATCAGATCTTATTGAATGGCGGAGCAGGCTCAATGGACCAAATGGCCTACTCCTTATCATCTTATACGCAAGTGGTTGTCTGATCATGAAAGGACGCTACCCCACAGAATCGAAGAAGAAAGAAAAATACAGCACAGGAACAGGCCCTTCGTCCCTCCAGGCCTGCACCAATCATGATGCCTGTCTAAAATAAAACCTTCAGCACTTTTGGGGTCCGTATCCCTCTAATCCCATCCTATTCCTGTATTCGTCAAGATGCTTTTTAAATGACGCTCCACAACCACCCCTGGCAATGCATTCCAGGCACTCACCACCCTTGCCTCGCACAACTCCTCTAAACTTTCCCCCTTGCACCTCAAACTGATGACCCCTAATAATTGACTTTTCCATTCTGAGAAAAATACCTGACTATCCATTCTGTACATGCCACTCATAATTTTGTAAACCGCTATCAGGTCGCCCCTCGACCTCCAGTGTTCCAGTGAAAAAAATCCAACTTTATCCAAGCTCTCTTCATAGCTAATACCCTCCAGATCAGGCAACATCCTGGTAAACCTCTTCTGTACCCTGTCCAAACCATCCACATCCTTCTGGTAGTGTGGATGTAATATTCCAAATGTGGCCTAATCAAGGTTCTGTACAGCTGCAGCATCACTTACCAATTTTTATCCTCAATGCCCTGATTGATGAAGGCAAGGAATGCCATATGCCTTCTTGACTGTCTTATCCACCTGTGTTGCCACTTTCAGTGATCTGTAGACTTGTACCTTCATATCTCTGTCAATACTCCCAAGGGTTCTGCAATTTCCTGTATATTTCCCACCTTTATTAGACCTTCCAAAGTGTATTACCTCACATTTGTCTGGATTAAACTCCATCTGTCATTTTTCTGTCCAAGCCTCTAACCAATCTATGTTCTGCTGTATTCTCTGACAATCCTCTTCACTATCCGCAACTCCACCAATCTTCATGTCATCTCCAAACTTATTTACCAGACCAGCTACACTTTTCTCCCAATCATTTATATATACTATGAACGACAAAGGTTCTAGTACAGATCCCTGCGGAACACTAGTCGCCTCCTTCCATTCAGAAAAGCACCCTTTCGCTGCTACCTTCTGTCTTCTATCACCGAGCCAGTTCACAGAGGGTAGCGGTCATTTATGTGGCATATCTCTTAAGAAACATGGAAAGGGTGGCATGATGGCGCTGTGGTTAGCACTGCTGCCTCACAGCACCAAAGACCCAGGTCACTGTCTGTTTGGAGTTTTCACATTCTCCCCATGTCTGCATGGGTCTCACCCTCACAACCCTAAGATGTGGAGGGTGGGTGGATTGGTCAGACTAAATTGCCCCATCAATTGAAACAAAAATAGAAAATAGGAGCAGGATGAGGCCATTTGGCCATTTGAGCCTGCTCTGCTATTGATTATGTTTGTTAGGATACTGTTGTAAACCCTTTGTTTGTTTTGTGTGTTTTTCTTAAACCCTGTCCTGTTGACTGCCTTTGATCTACCATCTTATTGCTAGTGGCTACAACACTGAGATTTTTGTTTAAACCACAGTCTTTAGTGTGGTAGTCGGTATTAGGGGTATTATGGTATCTAGGTTGGAGGTACCTGATGCTGTAAGATCATTGGTGTTGGAGGTACCTGATACTGTAAGATCATTGGTGAAGCCTGTCTGCTGGTTCCCCCAGTAAGGCGGAGTATGAGGGTCAGTGTTTCCCTAGCTGCTGCATTTCTGTACCTGCGCTGCTGGGGGAAACATCTAGTTCAATAAAGTTTTCAATTGTCCTACAATCTCGCTTAAGAAATTATTGATCGTGCATCAATTTATTGAACTAGATTTGAAGACTGGAGCACCGCATCAAGCCGGAGTGTCTGCAACTTAGCCCCCACGCAGCAAATTCAGCGGCGACCTTTAAACACTGGCTGGCGTGTTTCAACGGATACATCAGGACGGCCACAACTACACCCACGGAGGACCAGAAACTGCAAGTTCTCCACTCAAGTGTGAGCCCAGAAATCTACACGCTCATCAAAGACGCGGACGGTTTCGAGGCCGCGATGGCCGTTTTGAAAGGACACTACATCCGCCCAGTAAATCAGGTTTGCGGCCGACATCGTCTAGCTACCAGGCAACAAATTCCTGGGGAATCATGAGACAAATTCTGCCATGCACTGCTGGTACTAGGTAGGAACTGTGACTGTCCGCAAGTTTCAGCCAACAACCACACCGAACTTTTAATCTGGGACACCTTTGTTGCAGGTATGCAGTCCTCTCAGATCCACCAGCGGCTGCTGGAAAAAGAGACACTAAGTCTCAAGTAGGCTTTTGAGAGATGATTTAGCTCAGTGGGCTAGACAGCAGGTTTGTGATGTAGAACAAGGCCAGCAGTGTGGGTTCAATTCCTGAACCAGCTGGGAATCCTGAACAGGTGCCAGAATATGGTGACTAGGGACTTTTCACAGTAACTTCATTGCAGTGTCAATGTAAACCTATGTGTAACAATAAACATTATTTATTTGGGGCAGCAGGATAGCATGGTGGTTAGCATAAATGCTTCACAGCTCCAGGGTCCCAGGTTCGATTCCCGGCTGGGTCACTGTCTGTGTGGAGTCTGCATGTCCTCCCCGTGTGTGCGTGGGTTTCCTCCGGGTGCTCCGGTTTCCTCCCACAGTCCAAAGATGTGCGGGTTAGGTGGATTGGCCATGCTAAATTGCCCATAGTGTCCTAAAAAGTAAGGTTAAGGGGGGGTTGTTGGGTTACGGGTATAGGGTGGATACGTGGGTTTGAGTAGGGTGATCATTGCTCGGCACAACATCGAGAGCCGAAGGGCCTGTTCTATGTTCTATGTTCTATGAGGCACGGGCCCTCGCAAACACCTTAGACGTAGCCTCCCGCAACGCCCGAGCGTATGCTGCTGACCGCGCGGCAGCCCCGTGGGCAGCGTGGACCCCACCCGCAGCCGATTCCGACGCATCCCCTAACCCCCCACAAGTGTGTGCCGCGCGGCTGCCAGGCAACTCCGGGGGGGCCCCGATGTTATTTTTGCGGGCAAGCCAAGCACCCTCGGCAACGCTGCCCGGCCACTCCGCAACTTGCAAGGACTGTGGATAAAAGGGGAATTTCATGGCGGTATGCCAGGCCCGGGCGGTCGCCGTTGTCGCCGGGGGTGACCTGGGTCCGCCGCCATTACTCTCATCGCAGGCCACGTGCAGCACGTGGGCGCCACCATCTTCGATTCTGCGAGCCACGTGTGGACCCTGGGCGCCACCACCTTGTTCCCTAGGGACCACGTGCGATTCATGGGCGCCGCCATCTTGCCCACCCCCAGCCATGTGCAACCCGTGGATGCCGCCATCTTGGCTGGAGTCTCAAGATCCCGATTCGGATGACTGCACACGGCCCGAGGAATCCCACCAGCTTCTGCCACGACTCGCCTCGGTGACTCTGGACCAGTCTCGGCCCCAAACTCTTTCAACCGCTACGATGACCATGCTCATCAACGGACACGAGACATCCTGCCTGATCGACTTTGGGAGCACAGAAAGCTTTACACACCCCAGCACGGTAAGGCGCTGCTCCCTCCCTATACACCCAGTTAACCAGAGAATCTCCCTGGCCTCCGGGTCTCACTCTGTAGAGATCAAGGGGTACTGCATAGCTAACCTCACAGTCCAGGGAAGAGAGTTTAAGAATTTCCGACTCCACGTCCTCCCTCACCTCTGCGCTGCCACACTCCTGGGATTGGACTTCCAATGTAACCTCCAGAGCGTAACCTTTAAATTCAGCGGCCCTATACCCCTCCTCACTGTCTGCAGTCTCGTGACCCTCAAGGTTGAGCCGCTTTCCCTTTTTGCAAACCTCACCCCTGATTGCAAACCCGTCACCACCAAGAGCAGACGGTTCGGTACCCAGTAACGGACCTTCATTAGGTCGGAAGTCCAGTGGTTACTGAAGGAAGGTATTATCGAGGCTAGCAACAGCCCATGGAGAGCTCAAGTAGTGGTTGTAAAGGCCGGGGAGAAGCACAGGACGATCATCAATTATAGTCAGACCATCGACAGGTATACGCAGCTCGACGCGTACCCTCTCCCCTGCATATCTGATTTGGTCAATCAGATTGCACAATACAAGGTCTTTTCCACGGTGGACCTCAAATCCGCCTACCACCAGCTCCCCATTCACCCGGACGACCGCAAGTCCACTACATTCGAAGCAGATGGACGGCTCTACCACTTCTTAAGGGTTCCCTTTGGTGTCACAAATGGGGTCTTGGTCTTCCAACGGGAGATGGACCGAATGGTTGACCAGTAAGGTTTGCAGGCCATGTTTCCGTACCTTGAAAACATCACCATCTGCGGCCACGACCAGCAGGACCACAACACCAACCTCCGCAAATTCCTCCATACCGCAAAAATCCTTAACCTCACATATAACAAGGATAAATGCGTGTTCAGCACTGATCGTCTAGCCATACTCGGCTACGTAGTGCACGATGGAGTCATTGGCCCCGACCCCGAATGCATGCGCCCCCTTATGGAGTTCCCCCTCCCACACTGCTCCAAGGCCCTGAAACATTGCCTGGGGGTTTTTCCATATTACGCACAGTAGGTCCCCAATTACGCGGACAAGGCCCGCCCACTAATCCAATCCACGGTTTTCCCCCTGTCGGCAGAGGCCCGCCAGGCCTTCAGTCGAATAAAGGCAGACATCGCAAAGGCTATGATGCACGCAAATGATGAATCCCTTCCCTTCCAAGTCGAGAGCGATGCATCCAATGTAGCTCTGGCGACCACACTCAACCAAGCGGGCAGGCCCGTGGCCTTCTTCTCACGCGCCCTCCATGCCTCCGAAATCCGCCATTCCTCCGTTGCAAAGGAAGCCCAAGCCATAGTAGAAGCTGTGCAGCATTGGAGGCATTACCTGGCCGGCAGGAGATTCACGCTCCTCACTGACCAATGGTCAGTAGCTTTTATGTTCAATAATGCACAGTGGGGCAAGATAAAGAATGATAAGATCTTACGGTGGAGGATCGAGCTCTCCACCTACAACTACGAGATCTTGTATCGTCCCAGGAAGCTAAACGAGCCTCCTGATACCCTATCCCGCGGCACATGTGCCAATGCATAAGTGGACCGACTCCAGTCCCTCAATGATGACCTCTGCCACCCAGGGGTCACTTGTTTCTTCCATTTTATCAAAACCCGCAACCTGCCCGACTCCATCGAGGAGGTCAGGACCATCACCAGGAACTGCCAAATCTGCGCGGAGTGCAAGCCGCACTTCTACCGGCCAGAGAGAGCGCACCTGGTGAAGGTTTCCCACCCCTTTGAACGCCTCAGCATGGACTTCAAAGGACCTCTCCCCTCGACCAACCGCAACACGTACTTCCTGAACGTGATTGGCAAGTACTCCCGGTTCCCGTTTGCCATCCCCTGTCCCAACATGACTGCTGCCACTGTCATTAAAGCCCTCCACAGCATCTTTACCCTGTTCGGGTTCCCCGCCTACGTCCACAGCGATAGGGGGTCCTCCTTCATGAACGACAAACTGCGTCAATTCTGCTCAGCAAGGGCATTGCCTCAAGCAGGACGACCAGTTATAACCCCCGGGGAAACGTGCAGGTGGAGAGGGAGAACGGAACGGTCTGGAAGACCGTCCTACTGGCCCTACGGTCCAGGAATCTCCCAGTCTCCCGCTGGCACGAGGTCCTCCCCGATGTACACCACTCCATTCGATCATTACTGTGTACCACGGCCAACGAAACAACGAAACACCTCATGAACGTCTCCTTGTCTTCCCTAGGAAGTCCTCCTCTGGGACCTCGCTCCCAACCTGGCTGGCAGCTCCTGGACCCATTCTGCTCCGCAAACACTTGTGGGCACACAAGTCAGACCCACTGGTCGAGAGGGTACTTCTCCTTCATGCTTACCCTTAGTATGCCTATGTGACGTATCCCGAGGGCCGGCAGGATACGGTCTCCCTCCGGGACCTGGCGCCTGCTGGATCCCCACCCACACCCCCCTCACTAACCCCACCCACCCTCCCACTGGCGCACCCCACGGCTGCCCCCTTCCCAGGGGGATCAGTCCTTCCACTGGCCCCGCCCAGGGATGATGAAGCTGAAGAAGCCACGCTCCTGGAGTCACGGATGCCCGAGCCGGCCCCGGCATCACCGCCAAAACTGCGATGATCACAGAGGATGACCAGGGCCCCCAATCGACTAATAGCTTCATTATGAAATGTACCTGTAAATAAATACCTGTCAATAATTTGTGTGACATGTAAAAGGCAAAACCCTGTACCACCAACGGGTACCGTCATAACCTCCACCACTGTATAACGCAAGACCACCACCCCCGTCGGACTCTTATTTTTAACAGTGGGTGAATGTGGTAGTCGGTATTAGGGGTATTATGGTACCTAGGTTGGAGGTACCTGATGCTGTAAGATCATTGGTGTTGGAGGTACCTGATACTGTAAGATTATTGGTGAAGCCTGCCTGCTGGTTCCGCCCAGTAAGGCGGAGTATAAGAGTCTGTGTTTCCCTAGCTGCTGCATTTCTGTACCTGCGCTGCTGGGGGAAACATCTAGTTCAATAAAGCCTTCAATTGTCCTACAATTTCACTTCGGGAGTTATTGATCGTGCCTCATTTAGGCAAACCTGAAACACCCCTGCTTTAATGGACTTGCCCAGGACTTCCCTTTTAGGTACTGTGCCAGAGCCCATGATGTCAGTTTGATAGGCTTAGCAAGCAGCTATTCAGTGAATCTAAAATTCCGAACTATCTCTTGTTATTGCATGCGATTGGTGGAACAATTCAGAACCTTCCGGAAGAAAGTTGGGCCATCTGGAGAGCTCCATTTTGCCCTCAGGTCTGTGAACAGTTCAGCCAGGAAGCAGCTGGAACACTCTCACTCTGCTGGGTGATTTGAAAACCTCCTAATCAGATCTATGAAGGCAGTGACCTGAATCCCCTGCCTGAGCTCCATACAGTGGTAGGAGGTCAGAATTGCACCGACCTAAATCGCATCTATAAACCAATTCCCCAGAGGGTTGCATTTGGAGAAGACTGCGCCTCAGAGGCCACAACCATAGCAGCGAAGATACATCTCAAACATTTTTCTTCATTCCCATTATTCAAACTTGTTTCTTATCTCTTCACCATGTGTCCATTTTGTGTGTGTCTGGGTAGAGGGTGGAATAGTTTTTTTGGGATGAAGTAGACCAGTAGACCATAGTTCCAATATTTCCTTTATATGTTCAACGTTACTCTTGCAATAAATAAACGGTTTGTTAATGTTTTAATTATAAATCTGGTCTCTGTAATTAATGTGAGCAATCAGGGGTTAAATATCTCAGGAAAACACAAATTATTGGTTAATGGACTACAAGTTTGCTGATGATACGACCATAGTGGGCCGGATCTCGAAAAACAACGAGTCAAAATACAGGAGGGAGATAGAGAACCTCGTGGAGTGGTGCAGCAACAACAATCTCTCCCTCAATGCCAGCAAAACTAAAGAGCTGGTCATTGACTTCAGGAAGCAAAGTACTGTACACACCCCTGTCAGTATCAACGGGGCCGAGGTGGAGATGGTTAGCAGTTTCAAATTCCTAGGGGTGCACATCTCCAAAAATCTGTCCTGGTCCACCCACGTCGACGCTATCACCAAGAAAGCACAACAGCACCTATACTTCCTCAGGAAACTAAGGAAATTTGGCATGTCCACATTAACCCTTACCAACTTTTACAGATGCACTATAGAGAACATCCTATCGGGCTGCATCACAGCCTGATATGGCAACTGCTCGGCCCAGGACCGCAAGAAACTTCAGAGAGTCGTGGATACCGCCCAGTCCATCACACGAACCTGCCTCCCATCCATTGACTCCATCTACACCTCCCGCTGCCTGGGGAAAGCGGGCAGCATAATCAAAGATCCCTCCCACCCGGCTTTCTCACTTTTCCAACTTCTTCCATTGGGCAGGAGATACAGAAGTCTGAGAACACGCACAAACAGACCCAAAAACAGCTTCTTCCCCACTGTCACCAGACTCCTAAATGACCCTCTTATGGACTGACCTCATTAACACTACACCCTGTATGCTTCATCCGATTCCAGTGCTTATGTAGTTACATTGTATATCTTGTGTTGCCCTATTATGTATTTTCTTTCATTCCCTTTTCTTCCCATGTACTTAATGATCTGCTGAGCTGCTCGCAGAAAAATACTTTTCACTGTACCTCGGTACACGTGACAATAAACAAATCCAATCCAATTCACTTATGTTCAGACTCTGGGGTATGTGGGGCTGAAACTGACCATGCACTCGCCCAAAGGTGTTGGAATATGATCATGGCTGATCATCCAACTCAATAACCTGATCTTGCCTTTCCCCATAGTCTTTGATCCCCTTCACTCCAAGTGCTATATCCAACTACTTCTTGAAAACATACAGGGCTGGATTCTCCACCATCGGGATGCTCTGTTTTGCTGGCAGCCCAAGGGTTTCCTGGTGATGTGGGGCTGCCCCACAATGGGAAACCCCATTGAGCACCCAGCGAAACGGAGCATCCCGCTGGCGCACTGAACCAGAAATCTGGCATGGCAAGACAGAGAATCCAGCCCATAATGTTTTGGACTCAACTACTTTCTGTGGTAGCGAATTCCATAGGCTCACCACTCTCTGGATGAAGAAATTTCTCCTCAACTCTGTCTTAAATGGTCTACCCCCTATCCTCAGACTGTGACCTCTGTTTCTGGACATCCCCACCATCAGAAATACCCATCTCGCATCTACCCTGCCTTGTCCTGTTAGAATTTTATAGGCTTCGATGAGATCCCCCTCCTCATTCTTCTCAATTCCAATCCTTCAATCCTAATAGGCACAGGGTGGATTCTCCATTGTCCGACGCTGAAATCGTATTCGCTGATCCGGCAGAGAATCCCTTTTGACTCCAAAACCGGGGGCAGCGCCTGTTTTCGGATGCTCCACCCCCTCCAAAATGGCGTCATCAGTGAGTACGCCTCACGCCATTGGGACGGCCGCAGGACGTCACCTGAAGGCCCTCCCCCTGATGCTCTGCCCCCGATGGCCCAACTTCC